>NC_134466.1:35715680-36015680 GCF_047948215.1 Lycorma delicatula
AGAGAGATAATTGCTACAAGAAAGAAAGAAAGAAAGAACATGTAACTCGCTACAAGCTACGCTACATTTTTGTATTTCTTTGACTAAATTAGAACATGTGTTCATTTAGAGTATTGATAAACATTGTTAGTGTCGTGTTAAGATCGATAGCATTCTAAAAGTAAATAATTGGTTAGCTCCCAAACTACGCCAGTAATGCCATTTCCGCCAATTTTAAAGAGAATGTTGAATAAAATGAAGAACACTTTGCTAGCAACTGTTCATCGTTCTTAGACAAGAGCGTACTCTTGGACAAGAAACATCACCATGTCTGACGGTAACAGAAAGGAGTTTATTCATCAGTTGAATAAGAGACTTATCGCTACCAATCTGCCAACAAAGAGCGTTGGCGATAATACAGTTGGTAAACCATATGAAATTCTATTGCTGAGTAAATTGCAACTCGTTATGGGAAGAGCATAGTCTGCCGTTTACGTGATGGTGAAGAGGTACCGTCTTTCAATGTATACCTACGAACACGATTTGTTCAAACACTTAATGAAGATGTATTCGACACGATAGTAAATATGAAGTGCAAGGTTATATTGAAAAGAAAGTGTTGGCAAAGATTATGATGTGGTATTTGAGTTATGATTTACTAGTATTTTATAAACTGTCGTTTTCAGGACAACAACACGTTATACAAAATTATACACATATACTCACACACACAAAACAGAAAACACTTTAAACCCCCATACAATATAATGTAAGCAACTATTGTTTTTTAAATGAAAACTTAAAAAACGATATTTAATTATATTTATTGGATGCAGTGGTTCCAAGGCCCGCGACATGATGTGGTAATAGATTTATCTACTATCGGATTATGTTGCAAATGGTGAGGAGAGTGTTTAGCACACTTTATTTTTCGTAATTATTCAACTGTCTTGGTGAGTTTGCTACTCGGTAAATAGGGTTTACACGTTGACAAAATAAGAAAACAGTAAATTTATTTTTAGAATTCGCAATCCAGGGCGCTTGGGCCGACTCGGATTTCAACGCTGCGATTGGTCGCGACGGGCCGTGGATGTCTTGGCGCGCCGACCTGGGAGTCGTTCAAAGATTCCTTCAGTCGAGCTCCGCCAGCCGCACGGTAAACATATCGCAGCGTCGACGAACGCCCAGACGACGCCTTTCGGTACCGGGTATACGACGGGAAACTCTCTCCATCGCGACGACGCCTCCCGGCGCCATCGCTTCGATATCCAGAATCATCCTTGTGGTACGTCTAAAGACGCCGCCTCACAGTGCAAGACCTAAGACGAAAACACCGCCATCACGATGTCACCTCGCCGCACGAACGCCACGACGACCAACATCATCGTCGAAGTACGTCTCAATTTTTATTCACACACACACGCACACACACAATTAATTTTCACACACGCGCACACACAAACATATAATATATTTAATATTTGTACCACGCGAAATATATACTACATTTTTCACTCAATATATCAGGGAGCCGCTGCAGCCGATTGGTTTAAGGCGTCACTCAGTCGTGGTCGTCATCATACGGTTCCAGTCCTAACCGAAAAGTTATTATTTTCACTTTAAATTTTACGTATTTATTTCATTCAAACCCACCGCTACATAACAGCTTGTCAACAGTGCTAATAAACTGCTAAGAAATATCACAACAAAAATTTAAATATATAACCTTGTTGGCAACACAGACACAAAATATTAAGTTTGCAATATCGACGGGCTACAAGCGTCACTGACCACAAAATCCAAGATGGCCCACCAGATTCATCTTGAATTTGTGAAGCCATTCTAAAATAGCGGCGTCCACTATCTTGTATTATTAGATGGCGGCTTTCTGCCATCTTCGGTTTTGAGCCCGTACAATTATTTCCATACTACTACTCCCCACATCGTACAAATGAATATTATATTCTTGATCTCTTGAAAAATAGCTGCTAATGTCATTGAATACTTTGACAGTTTTTTCTATAATTCTATTTTACTGAAAATTATAATATATATATTTTATTAAAATACAATACTTTGCTTATTATAATAATAATATTTGTGGTAAATAAAAATAAAATATATTATCTTATATCATGTTAATTTTGTTTAAAATACAGAAGTATTCTTTGTAAAAAAAATGGAAATTAGTTATTTCATTTAATATTGAAGCAGAACAAAAATTAAAACTAGAACTATAAAATAAATTAAAATTTATGTAAAATTAGTTAGGAATGTACTATGTGTAATAGTAGAATAATTGAATAATACTGGTGTATGTAAAACATTAGTCATTAACAAAATATTATATTATGTTAAATATTCAGATGAAAAACGATAATGTTATAGTAAAATTATCTGTGTTTCTAAAATATGGTTAAAAAATATACAAAATTTTTTAACAGAAAGTGGTAAGAATAGACCTATAGATTCATGCAGATTAATACGAATGGCAAACAATAGATATTTTACTACTTAAAATAATATGATTGTTTTATTTTTTTTTTTTTTTTTTACAAAAATTTAATTAAGATATTTGATGATATATCGTCAATTGGGTAAAAACGTTCTAAACTGTTATTAATAATGTAATACAAAGTATTATTCAACTATTCGATACAAATTGCTTTGTCAAAATTGTGTAAATTATTTAACTGCTCATCGATGGCACCGAGTTATAGTAATTTATTTATAGTTATTGAAAATTATTTCGTTAATCATTTCCTTTTAAGCTTACTGACAATACAATCAAATTGAAATACTATATTAATTGTAGTTCTTAGATTTGTGATATTGTAAATTCGATATAGTATAATAAAAACGAAATGCTGTAATATATTTATTGTAGAAAAGTTTTTTTTGATGCAATATGCATTAACAGGACCAAACCGCATCAATTTGTTATCTGAAGCCGGAGAAATGCAGTTAAATAACAATCGTTTAAGTGTTGATACTACGAGTATGATTTCGAATGCGCATAGTATCTTTACACTGCGAATTAATTGTATATAATATACTAAGGCATGGACTAAAAAATGTTTTTTTTTAATTTAGAAAAAATCCTAATATGTATATTTCTGTTTCACTTTTGAAAAAATAATGTTATTTTTAAAAATATTTACCTTTTATTAAAAAAATATCATCTCTTTATTTAGTGGACGACTAGCAGCTCATGCCTTCATTCAGCCCTTCAAATGCAAATTATATATTTATTTATTTAATTACATAGTTGTTTGATTTTTTCCATATTACTGTTTATAAGTAAGTGTATAAATGTGTTAAGTTCCTGTACATGTAATGATTTCTCTGCCATTTGTACGTAATTTTCAAAGTCTATAATATGTTACAGTTTTAAATCACAAAAAAATTAAACAAAATACTAAATTCGAAATTAAAGATTGAAAAAGATTGTGGAAAATGGTAAATTTTAAATTTTATATCTGTTATTGGTGCCACTGATAAAACCGCACGAAACGTCCGTGCAATAACCCCTGCGTACGGTTTGTCTCCGCCACTACGCTTACCTTAATTTCCATCTATATATTGAATATAATAATAATTTCCGGAGTAAAGTTATTGAACGATTTATGCGTTACCGGAACAAATGAAAGTGGATAACTTCTACGGTAATTCGGTGGTTACGGTTCTCCTTACACACAGATCTGTTTTTCGCAAGACGTGGAGCTGGGTGTCCGAATCCCTCTCTAAAGTACTGCAATGGCATCACGTTAAACGGTGGTGCATCCACAAAAAAGAAAAACTCTTTCTCCGCTGAACTCTTCGCTTCACCGAAATGCAATAAATAAGACGTGGTGGATATAAATTTTCTATTACGTAGAGTGTTCAGCCGCCGACCAACCTACTTTTCCATGACTATATAGTTCCTCAACGATTTTAGACTACGTCTGTTACAGAATGATCCTGCATACGATAACTATTATTAATTTTAAGTGTTTACATGACCATCATTTATTTCTCTCATCAGTGTACGTAAAGATTGTAATATGTTGACAACTTCTACAAAACTTCTAACATTAGTTTTACTTGTTTCATTTATAGTCCATTACCAATTTTATAAAGGCTCAGTATATCCCGATTAGAGAATTCTTTGAAAAATTTCTTCTGATAATTGCATTCTTTCGTGAGTTTTGTGAATATTTCGGTAATCGTTGTGAATTTTGTTGATAACTTATTCTATAATTACACCATGAAGTATGTTACCACATTTCGGTAGAGACATGAGAGTGTATGCCCATTTTGTAGATCCTGCCCAGGCTCACCAGTCAGCCGACACTGACAAACTTTACCTGAGTCGAAAATTTAGATACCATTTTAATAACGGTAAGAATATTCAAGAGTTCGGACATAGTAGTAAGAGCTCTGATTCAATCACCTATGGTACAATCCCGGCTAATGACTGAAGAGACTGACTCACGGTTGGAATCCTAGTCATCGGACGGAAGAGCTCACAGCAACTCACCTTCCGCCCAGCTAAACAACCGGGAAGAAAAATGAGCTCTCTTCATCCGCATTTTTCCCAAACGACGAGGATAAATGTCGTGGGCTTTTTCATCCATCTACATAGGAGTCAGCAACATAATCAAGAAGAAGCGCAACATGATTTGGATCACTTCATACATACTAAAGTAACACATTTAAACAGTACAATTATCGTGTTGTCCGCCATAAATAAAAATACCTGTGTACGTTTTTTTATAGGCCTCGGAATTTTGCGTAGGTGTTTTTGCACGGACGTCGGTTTGAAATTTATCCGGGTCGTTGATGTCGTCTTCATGGCCATCACTGCAGCAACAGCAACAGCAGCTACCTACACCATAAACTCTACAACCACCGCCGAAAACAGAAAGACAGAACTTAACACTGCCTCCGCCTTTGTTTCTGCCTTTACGTGAACTTCTTTTACGACAGTTCATGTAATCGTAGGAACACAGGTTGTGGTGGAATTTCTTCTTCGTCGTAGAAATCCAAGCATAATGAATAGCGTCTTTGAACGAGTCTTCACCAGTTTCATCTGCAAGAAAAACAATAATTATGATCACTTCAAATACACAGTGAGTACTCTTCTCTTTCCATAATAAAAATAGTTTTTATTAATACGCTATTTATTAGTATTACTGTGAAATTATTTTTTATAATGTTAAAATAATGTGTAGTGTACATTTAATCTAATTGTAACTTTATTCCGGGAACCGATTTTTATATATATTTTTAGTAATGTAATTTTTTTAATCAATACTTTTATATTTAAGTTGCTATTTTGAAATGTTTAGTAACAAACAATGTGGTACTTATTAAAAGTTCATTATTGTTAGAATAATAATATTTGCCGTGACATATTTATAATTATTAGGTATTATTAATTATAATTAAAAAACTGTTACTATTAATATTATTCACGTTGAATTTATAGTAGTTATTATAGTTTTGTGATATATTATTTATGTTTTGAGTTCATCTTTATCTGCTTTTTCTGTATACTACTTATCTACACGGAATTTCCCTCTATCGTCTCGTACGCCAAACCTAAACGTTGATTCCCTAAAAGTAAGCGTACTTATTCATTTTTTTTTACTAAACACGTAAAAGTTTACATTTTGATTAAGAATGTAGATTACTCTATAATTGTCATAACATAAAAAAATTGTTTTTTTTATTTTCATCCATTGATGTGCATAATATAAATTTGTGTTTTATCTTATCGCATATAATCGGTAGTCGTTGAAAACTAAATTCTAATACCTCATCGTCAAATCAACACTTTGCCATGTTGCCATAAATATTATATTTTGATTGTAAATAACTCAGCTTTGAAAAGATGTAAAAACCACATGTTTGTATTTTTTGTACACTTCAAATTGCTACAAGAAAGAAAGAAAGAAAGAACATGTAACTCGCTACAAGCTACGCTACATTTTTGTATTTCTTTGACTAAATTAGAACATGTGTTCATTTAGAGTATTGATAAACATTGTTAGTGTCGTGTTAAGATCGATAGCATTCTAAAAGTAAATAATTGGTTAGCTCCCAAACTACGCCAGTAATGCCATTTCCGCCAATTTTAAAGAGAATGTTGAATAAAATGAAGAACACTTTGCTAGCAACTGTTCATCGTTCTTAGACAAGAGCGTACTCTTGGACAAGAAACATCACCATGTCTGACGGTAACAGAAAGGAGTTTATTCATCAGTTGAATAAGAGACTTATCGCTACCAATCTGCCAACAAAGAGCGTTGGCGATAATACAGTTGGTAAACCATATGAAATTCTATTGCTGAGTAAATTGCAACTCGTTATGGGAAGAGCATAGTCTGCCGTTTACGTGATGGTGAAGAGGTACCGTCTTTCAATGTATACCTACGAACACGATTTGTTCAAACACTTAATGAAGATGTATTCGACACGATAGTAAATATGAAGTGCAAGGTTATATTGAAAAGAAAGTGTTGGCAAAGATTATGATGTGGTATTTGAGTTATGATTTACTAGTATTTTATAAACTGTCGTTTTCAGGACAACAACACGTTATACAAAATTATACACATATACTCACACACACAAAACAGAAAACACTTTAAACCCCCATACAATATAATGTAAGCAACTATTGTTTTTTAAATGAAAACTTAAAAAACGATATTTAATTATATTTATTGGATGCAGTGGTTCCAAGGCCCGCGACATGATGTGGTAATAGATTTATCTACTATCGGATTATGTTGCAAATGGTGAGGAGAGTGTTTAGCACACTTTATTTTTCGTAATTATTCAACTGTCTTGGTGAGTTTGCTACTCGGTAAATAGGGTTTACACGTTGACAAAATAAGAAAACAGTAAATTTATTTTTAGAATTCGCAATCCAGGGCGCTTGGGCCGACTCGGATTTCAACGCTGCGATTGGTCGCGACGGGCCGTGGATGTCTTGGCGCGCCGACCTGGGAGTCGTTCAAAGATTCCTTCAGTCGAGCTCCGCCAGCCGCACGGTAAACATATCGCAGCGTCGACGAACGCCCAGACGACGCCTTTCGGTACCGGGTATACGACGGGAAACTCTCTCCATCGCGACGACGCCTCCCGGCGCCATCGCTTCGATATCCAGAATCATCCTTGTGGTACGTCTAAAGACGCCGCCTCACAGTGCAAGACCTAAGACGAAAACACCGCCATCACGATGTCACCTCGCCGCACGAACGCCACGACGACCAACATCATCGTCGAAGTACGTCTCAATTTTTATTCACACACACACGCACACACACAATTAATTTTCACACACGCGCACACACAAACATATAATATATTTAATATTTGTACCACGCGAAATATATACTACATTTTTCACTCAATATATCAGGGAGCCGCTGCAGCCGATTGGTTTAAGGCGTCACTCAGTCGTGGTCGTCATCATACGGTTCCAGTCCTAACCGAAAAGTTATTATTTTCACTTTAAATTTTACGTATTTATTTCATTCAAACCCACCGCTACATAACAGCTTGTCAACAGTGCTAATAAACTGCTAAGAAATATCACAACAAAAATTTAAATATATAACCTTGTTGGCAACACAGACACAAAATATTAAGTTTGCAATATCGACGGGCTACAAGCGTCACTGACCACAAAATCCAAGATGGCCCACCAGATTCATCTTGAATTTGTGAAGCCATTCTAAAATAGCGGCGTCCACTATCTTGTATTATTAGATGGCGGCTTTCTGCCATCTTCGGTTTTGAGCCCGTACAATTATTTCCATACTACTACTCCCCACATCGTACAAATGAATATTATATTCTTGATCTCTTGAAAAATAGCTGCTAATGTCATTGAATACTTTGACAGTTTTTTCTATAATTCTATTTTACTGAAAATTATAATATATATATTTTATTAAAATACAATACTTTGCTTATTATAATAATAATATTTGTGGTAAATAAAAATAAAATATATTATCTTATATCATGTTAATTTTGTTTAAAATACAGAAGTATTCTTTGTAAAAAAAATGGAAATTAGTTATTTCATTTAATATTGAAGCAGAACAAAAATTAAAACTAGAACTATAAAATAAATTAAAATTTATGTAAAATTAGTTAGGAATGTACTATGTGTAATAGTAGAATAATTGAATAATACTGGTGTATGTAAAACATTAGTCATTAACAAAATATTATATTATGTTAAATATTCAGATGAAAAACGATAATGTTATAGTAAAATTATCTGTGTTTCTAAAATATGGTTAAAAAATATACAAAATTTTTTAACAGAAAGTGGTAAGAATAGACCTATAGATTCATGCAGATTAATACGAATGGCAAACAATAGATATTTTACTACTTAAAATAATATGATTGTTTTATTTTTTTTTTTTTTTTTTACAAAAATTTAATTAAGATATTTGATGATATATCGTCAATTGGGTAAAAACGTTCTAAACTGTTATTAATAATGTAATACAAAGTATTATTCAACTATTCGATACAAATTGCTTTGTCAAAATTGTGTAAATTATTTAACTGCTCATCGATGGCACCGAGTTATAGTAATTTATTTATAGTTATTGAAAATTATTTCGTTAATCATTTCCTTTTAAGCTTACTGACAATACAATCAAATTGAAATACTATATTAATTGTAGTTCTTAGATTTGTGATATTGTAAATTCGATATAGTATAATAAAAACGAAATGCTGTAATATATTTATTGTAGAAAAGTTTTTTTTGATGCAATATGCATTAACAGGACCAAACCGCATCAATTTGTTATCTGAAGCCGGAGAAATGCAGTTAAATAACAATCGTTTAAGTGTTGATACTACGAGTATGATTTCGAATGCGCATAGTATCTTTACACTGCGAATTAATTGTATATAATATACTAAGGCATGGACTAAAAAATGTTTTTTTTTAATTTAGAAAAAATCCTAATATGTATATTTCTGTTTCACTTTTGAAAAAATAATGTTATTTTTAAAAATATTTACCTTTTATTAAAAAAATATCATCTCTTTATTTAGTGGACGACTAGCAGCTCATGCCTTCATTCAGCCCTTCAAATGCAAATTATATATTTATTTATTTAATTACATAGTTGTTTGATTTTTTCCATATTACTGTTTATAAGTAAGTGTATAAATGTGTTAAGTTCCTGTACATGTAATGATTTCTCTGCCATTTGTACGTAATTTTCAAAGTCTATAATATGTTACAGTTTTAAATCACAAAAAAATTAAACAAAATACTAAATTCGAAATTAAAGATTGAAAAAGATTGTGGAAAATGGTAAATTTTAAATTTTATATCTGTTATTGGTGCCACTGATAAAACCGCACGAAACGTCCGTGCAATAACCCCTGCGTACGGTTTGTCTCCGCCACTACGCTTACCTTAATTTCCATCTATATATTGAATATAATAATAATTTCCGGAGTAAAGTTATTGAACGATTTATGCGTTACCGGAACAAATGAAAGTGGATAACTTCTACGGTAATTCGGTGGTTACGGTTCTCCTTACACACAGATCTGTTTTTCGCAAGACGTGGAGCTGGGTGTCCGAATCCCTCTCTAAAGTACTGCAATGGCATCACGTTAAACGGTGGTGCATCCACAAAAAAGAAAAACTCTTTCTCCGCTGAACTCTTCGCTTCACCGAAATGCAATAAATAAGACGTGGTGGATATAAATTTTCTATTACGTAGAGTGTTCAGCCGCCGACCAACCTACTTTTCCATGACTATATAGTTCCTCAACGATTTTAGACTACGTCTGTTACAGAATGATCCTGCATACGATAACTATTATTAATTTTAAGTGTTTACATGACCATCATTTATTTCTCTCATCAGTGTACGTAAAGATTGTAATATGTTGACAACTTCTACAAAACTTCTAACATTAGTTTTACTTGTTTCATTTATAGTCCATTACCAATTTTATAAAGGCTCAGTATATCCCGATTAGAGAATTCTTTGAAAAATTTCTTCTGATAATTGCATTCTTTCGTGAGTTTTGTGAATATTTCGGTAATCGTTGTGAATTTTGTTGATAACTTATTCTATAATTACACCATGAAGTATGTTACCACATTTCGGTAGAGACATGAGAGTGTATGCCCATTTTGTAGATCCTGCCCAGGCTCACCAGTCAGCCGACACTGACAAACTTTACCTGAGTCGAAAATTTAGATACCATTTTAATAACGGTAAGAATATTCAAGAGTTCGGACATAGTAGTAAGAGCTCTGATTCAATCACCTATGGTACAATCCCGGCTAATGACTGAAGAGACTGACTCACGGTTGGAATCCTAGTCATCGGACGGAAGAGCTCACAGCAACTCACCTTCCGCCCAGCTAAACAACCGGGAAGAAAAATGAGCTCTCTTCATCCGCATTTTTCCCAAACGACGAGGATAAATGTCGTGGGCTTTTTCATCCATCTACATAGGAGTCAGCAACATAATCAAGAAGAAGCGCAACATGATTTGGATCACTTCATACATACTAAAGTAACACATTTAAACAGTACAATTATCGTGTTGTCCGCCATAAATAAAAATACCTGTGTACGTTTTTTTATAGGCCTCGGAATTTTGCGTAGGTGTTTTTGCACGGACGTCGGTTTGAAATTTATCCGGGTCGTTGATGTCGTCTTCATGGCCATCACTGCAGCAACAGCAACAGCAGCTACCTACACCATAAACTCTACAACCACCGCCGAAAACAGAAAGACAGAACTTAACACTGCCTCCGCCTTTGTTTCTGCCTTTACGTGAACTTCTTTTACGACAGTTCATGTAATCGTAGGAACACAGGTTGTGGTGGAATTTCTTCTTCGTCGTAGAAATCCAAGCATAATGAATAGCGTCTTTGAACGAGTCTTCACCAGTTTCATCTGCAAGAAAAACAATAATTATGATCACTTCAAATACACAGTGAGTACTCTTCTCTTTCCATAATAAAAATAGTTTTTATTAATACGCTATTTATTAGTATTACTGTGAAATTATTTTTTATAATGTTAAAATAATGTGTAGTGTACATTTAATCTAATTGTAACTTTATTCCGGGAACCGATTTTTATATATATTTTTAGTAATGTAATTTTTTTAATCAATACTTTTATATTTAAGTTGCTATTTTGAAATGTTTAGTAACAAACAATGTGGTACTTATTAAAAGTTCATTATTGTTAGAATAATAATATTTGCCGTGACATATTTATAATTATTAGGTATTATTAATTATAATTAAAAAACTGTTACTATTAATATTATTCACGTTGAATTTATAGTAGTTATTATAGTTTTGTGATATATTATTTATGTTTTGAGTTCATCTTTATCTGCTTTTTCTGTATACTACTTATCTACACGGAATTTCCCTCTATCGTCTCGTACGCCAAACCTAAACGTTGATTCCCTAAAAGTAAGCGTACTTATTCATTTTTTTTTACTAAACACGTAAAAGTTTACATTTTGATTAAGAATGTAGATTACTCTATAATTGTCATAACATAAAAAAATTGTTTTTTTTATTTTCATCCATTGATGTGCATAATATAAATTTGTGTTTTATCTTATCGCATATAATCGGTAGTCGTTGAAAACTAAATTCTAATACCTCATCGTCAAATCAACACTTTGCCATGTTGCCATAAATATTATATTTTGATTGTAAATAACTCAGCTTTGAAAAGATGTAAAAACCACATGTTTGTATTTTTTGTACACTTCAAATTGCTACAAGAAAGAAAGAAAGAAAGAACATGTAACTCGCTACAAGCTACGCTACATTTTTGTATTTCTTTGACTAAATTAGAACATGTGTTCATTTAGAGTATTGATAAACATTGTTAGTGTCGTGTTAAGATCGATAGCATTCTAAAAGTAAATAATTGGTTAGCTCCCAAACTACGCCAGTAATGCCATTTCCGCCAATTTTAAAGAGAATGTTGAATAAAATGAAGAACACTTTGCTAGCAACTGTTCATCGTTCTTAGACAAGAGCGTACTCTTGGACAAGAAACATCACCATGTCTGACGGTAACAGAAAGGAGTTTATTCATCAGTTGAATAAGAGACTTATCGCTACCAATCTGCCAACAAAGAGCGTTGGCGATAATACAGTTGGTAAACCATATGAAATTCTATTGCTGAGTAAATTGCAACTCGTTATGGGAAGAGCATAGTCTGCCGTTTACGTGATGGTGAAGAGGTACCGTCTTTCAATGTATACCTACGAACACGATTTGTTCAAACACTTAATGAAGATGTATTCGACACGATAGTAAATATGAAGTGCAAGGTTATATTGAAAAGAAAGTGTTGGCAAAGATTATGATGTGGTATTTGAGTTATGATTTACTAGTATTTTATAAACTGTCGTTTTCAGGACAACAACACGTTATACAAAATTATACACATATACTCACACACACAAAACAGAAAACACTTTAAACCCCCATACAATATAATGTAAGCAACTATTGTTTTTTAAATGAAAACTTAAAAAACGATATTTAATTATATTTATTGGATGCAGTGGTTCCAAGGCCCGCGACATGATGTGGTAATAGATTTATCTACTATCGGATTATGTTGCAAATGGTGAGGAGAGTGTTTAGCACACTTTATTTTTCGTAATTATTCAACTGTCTTGGTGAGTTTGCTACTCGGTAAATAGGGTTTACACGTTGACAAAATAAGAAAACAGTAAATTTATTTTTAGAATTCGCAATCCAGGGCGCTTGGGCCGACTCGGATTTCAACGCTGCGATTGGTCGCGACGGGCCGTGGATGTCTTGGCGCGCCGACCTGGGAGTCGTTCAAAGATTCCTTCAGTCGAGCTCCGCCAGCCGCACGGTAAACATATCGCAGCGTCGACGAACGCCCAGACGACGCCTTTCGGTACCGGGTATACGACGGGAAACTCTCTCCATCGCGACGACGCCTCCCGGCGCCATCGCTTCGATATCCAGAATCATCCTTGTGGTACGTCTAAAGACGCCGCCTCACAGTGCAAGACCTAAGACGAAAACACCGCCATCACGATGTCACCTCGCCGCACGAACGCCACGACGACCAACATCATCGTCGAAGTACGTCTCAATTTTTATTCACACACACACGCACACACACAATTAATTTTCACACACGCGCACACACAAACATATAATATATTTAATATTTGTACCACGCGAAATATATACTACATTTTTCACTCAATATATCAGGGAGCCGCTGCAGCCGATTGGTTTAAGGCGTCACTCAGTCGTGGTCGTCATCATACGGTTCCAGTCCTAACCGAAAAGTTATTATTTTCACTTTAAATTTTACGTATTTATTTCATTCAAACCCACCGCTACATAACAGCTTGTCAACAGTGCTAATAAACTGCTAAGAAATATCACAACAAAAATTTAAATATATAACCTTGTTGGCAACACAGACACAAAATATTAAGTTTGCAATATCGACGGGCTACAAGCGTCACTGACCACAAAATCCAAGATGGCCCACCAGATTCATCTTGAATTTGTGAAGCCATTCTAAAATAGCGGCGTCCACTATCTTGTATTATTAGATGGCGGCTTTCTGCCATCTTCGGTTTTGAGCCCGTACAATTATTTCCATACTACTACTCCCCACATCGTACAAATGAATATTATATTCTTGATCTCTTGAAAAATAGCTGCTAATGTCATTGAATACTTTGACAGTTTTTTCTATAATTCTATTTTACTGAAAATTATAATATATATATTTTATTAAAATACAATACTTTGCTTATTATAATAATAATATTTGTGGTAAATAAAAATAAAATATATTATCTTATATCATGTTAATTTTGTTTAAAATACAGAAGTATTCTTTGTAAAAAAAATGGAAATTAGTTATTTCATTTAATATTGAAGCAGAACAAAAATTAAAACTAGAACTATAAAATAAATTAAAATTTATGTAAAATTAGTTAGGAATGTACTATGTGTAATAGTAGAATAATTGAATAATACTGGTGTATGTAAAACATTAGTCATTAACAAAATATTATATTATGTTAAATATTCAGATGAAAAACGATAATGTTATAGTAAAATTATCTGTGTTTCTAAAATATGGTTAAAAAATATACAAAATTTTTTAACAGAAAGTGGTAAGAATAGACCTATAGATTCATGCAGATTAATACGAATGGCAAACAATAGATATTTTACTACTTAAAATAATATGATTGTTTTATTTTTTTTTTTTTTTTTTACAAAAATTTAATTAAGATATTTGATGATATATCGTCAATTGGGTAAAAACGTTCTAAACTGTTATTAATAATGTAATACAAAGTATTATTCAACTATTCGATACAAATTGCTTTGTCAAAATTGTGTAAATTATTTAACTGCTCATCGATGGCACCGAGTTATAGTAATTTATTTATAGTTATTGAAAATTATTTCGTTAATCATTTCCTTTTAAGCTTACTGACAATACAATCAAATTGAAATACTATATTAATTGTAGTTCTTAGATTTGTGATATTGTAAATTCGATATAGTATAATAAAAACGAAATGCTGTAATATATTTATTGTAGAAAAGTTTTTTTTGATGCAATATGCATTAACAGGACCAAACCGCATCAATTTGTTATCTGAAGCCGGAGAAATGCAGTTAAATAACAATCGTTTAAGTGTTGATACTACGAGTATGATTTCGAATGCGCATAGTATCTTTACACTGCGAATTAATTGTATATAATATACTAAGGCATGGACTAAAAAATGTTTTTTTTTAATTTAGAAAAAATCCTAATATGTATATTTCTGTTTCACTTTTGAAAAAATAATGTTATTTTTAAAAATATTTACCTTTTATTAAAAAAATATCATCTCTTTATTTAGTGGACGACTAGCAGCTCATGCCTTCATTCAGCCCTTCAAATGCAAATTATATATTTATTTATTTAATTACATAGTTGTTTGATTTTTTCCATATTACTGTTTATAAGTAAGTGTATAAATGTGTTAAGTTCCTGTACATGTAATGATTTCTCTGCCATTTGTACGTAATTTTCAAAGTCTATAATATGTTACAGTTTTAAATCACAAAAAAATTAAACAAAATACTAAATTCGAAATTAAAGATTGAAAAAGATTGTGGAAAATGGTAAATTTTAAATTTTATATCTGTTATTGGTGCCACTGATAAAACCGCACGAAACGTCCGTGCAATAACCCCTGCGTACGGTTTGTCTCCGCCACTACGCTTACCTTAATTTCCATCTATATATTGAATATAATAATAATTTCCGGAGTAAAGTTATTGAACGATTTATGCGTTACCGGAACAAATGAAAGTGGATAACTTCTACGGTAATTCGGTGGTTACGGTTCTCCTTACACACAGATCTGTTTTTCGCAAGACGTGGAGCTGGGTGTCCGAATCCCTCTCTAAAGTACTGCAATGGCATCACGTTAAACGGTGGTGCATCCACAAAAAAGAAAAACTCTTTCTCCGCTGAACTCTTCGCTTCACCGAAATGCAATAAATAAGACGTGGTGGATATAAATTTTCTATTACGTAGAGTGTTCAGCCGCCGACCAACCTACTTTTCCATGACTATATAGTTCCTCAACGATTTTAGACTACGTCTGTTACAGAATGATCCTGCATACGATAACTATTATTAATTTTAAGTGTTTACATGACCATCATTTATTTCTCTCATCAGTGTACGTAAAGATTGTAATATGTTGACAACTTCTACAAAACTTCTAACATTAGTTTTACTTGTTTCATTTATAGTCCATTACCAATTTTATAAAGGCTCAGTATATCCCGATTAGAGAATTCTTTGAAAAATTTCTTCTGATAATTGCATTCTTTCGTGAGTTTTGTGAATATTTCGGTAATCGTTGTGAATTTTGTTGATAACTTATTCTATAATTACACCATGAAGTATGTTACCACATTTCGGTAGAGACATGAGAGTGTATGCCCATTTTGTAGATCCTGCCCAGGCTCACCAGTCAGCCGACACTGACAAACTTTACCTGAGTCGAAAATTTAGATACCATTTTAATAACGGTAAGAATATTCAAGAGTTCGGACATAGTAGTAAGAGCTCTGATTCAATCACCTATGGTACAATCCCGGCTAATGACTGAAGAGACTGACTCACGGTTGGAATCCTAGTCATCGGACGGAAGAGCTCACAGCAACTCACCTTCCGCCCAGCTAAACAACCGGGAAGAAAAATGAGCTCTCTTCATCCGCATTTTTCCCAAACGACGAGGATAAATGTCGTGGGCTTTTTCATCCATCTACATAGGAGTCAGCAACATAATCAAGAAGAAGCGCAACATGATTTGGATCACTTCATACATACTAAAGTAACACATTTAAACAGTACAATTATCGTGTTGTCCGCCATAAATAAAAATACCTGTGTACGTTTTTTTATAGGCCTCGGAATTTTGCGTAGGTGTTTTTGCACGGACGTCGGTTTGAAATTTATCCGGGTCGTTGATGTCGTCTTCATGGCCATCACTGCAGCAACAGCAACAGCAGCTACCTACACCATAAACTCTACAACCACCGCCGAAAACAGAAAGACAGAACTTAACACTGCCTCCGCCTTTGTTTCTGCCTTTACGTGAACTTCTTTTACGACAGTTCATGTAATCGTAGGAACACAGGTTGTGGTGGAATTTCTTCTTCGTCGTAGAAATCCAAGCATAATGAATAGCGTCTTTGAACGAGTCTTCACCAGTTTCATCTGCAAGAAAAACAATAATTATGATCACTTCAAATACACAGTGAGTACTCTTTTCTTTCCATAATAAAAATAGTTTTTATTAATACGCTATTTATTAGTATTACTGTGAAATTATTTTTTATAATGTTAAAATAATGTGTAGTGTACATTTAATCTAATTGTAACTTTATTCCGGGAACCGATTTTTATATATATTTTTAGTAATGTAATTTTTTTAATCAATACTTTTATATTTAAGTTGCTATTTTGAAATGTTTAGTAACAAACAATGTGGTACTTATTAAAAGTTCATTATTGTTAGAATAATAATATTTGCCGTGACATATTTATAATTATTAGGTATTATTAATTATAATTAAAAAACTGTTACTATTAATATTATTCACGTTGAATTTATAGTAGTTATTATAGTTTTGTGATATATTATTTATGTTTTGAGTTCATCTTTATCTGCTTTTTCTGTATACTACTTATCTACACGGAATTTCCCTCTATCGTCTCGTACGCCAAACCTAAACGTTGATTCCCTAAAAGTAAGCGTACTTATTCATTTTTTTTTACTAAACACGTAAAAGTTTACATTTTGATTAAGAATGTAGATTACTCTATAATTGTCATAACATAAAAAAATTGTTTTTTTTATTTTCATCCATTGATGTGCATAATATAAATTTGTGTTTTATCTTATCGCATATAATCGGTAGTCGTTGAAAACTAAATTCTAATACCTCATCGTCAAATCAACACTTTGCCATGTTGCCATAAATATTATATTTTGATTGTAAATAACTCAGCTTTGAAAAGATGTAAAAACCACATGTTTGTATTTTTTGTACACTTCAAATTGCTACAAGAAAGAAAGAAAGAAAGAACATGTAACTCGCTACAAGCTACGCTACATTTTTGTATTTCTTTGACTAAATTAGAACATGTGTTCATTTAGAGTATTGATAAACATTGTTAGTGTCGTGTTAAGATCGATAGCATTCTAAAAGTAAATAATTGGTTAGCTCCCAAACTACGCCAGTAATGCCATTTCCGCCAATTTTAAAGAGAATGTTGAATAAAATGAAGAACACTTTGCTAGCAACTGTTCATCGTTCTTAGACAAGAGCGTACTCTTGGACAAGAAACATCACCATGTCTGACGGTAACAGAAAGGAGTTTATTCATCAGTTGAATAAGAGACTTATCGCTACCAATCTGCCAACAAAGAGCGTTGGCGATAATACAGTTGGTAAACCATATGAAATTCTATTGCTGAGTAAATTGCAACTCGTTATGGGAAGAGCATAGTCTGCCGTTTACGTGATGGTGAAGAGGTACCGTCTTTCAATGTATACCTACGAACACGATTTGTTCAAACACTTAATGAAGATGTATTCGACACGATAGTAAATATGAAGTGCAAGGTTATATTGAAAAGAAAGTGTTGGCAAAGATTATGATGTGGTATTTGAGTTATGATTTACTAGTATTTTATAAACTGTCGTTTTCAGGACAACAACACGTTATACAAAATTATACACATATACTCACACACACAAAACAGAAAACACTTTAAACCCCCATACAATATAATGTAAGCAACTATTGTTTTTTAAATGAAAACTTAAAAAACGATATTTAATTATATTTATTGGATGCAGTGGTTCCAAGGCCCGCGACATGATGTGGTAATAGATTTATCTACTATCGGATTATGTTGCAAATGGTGAGGAGAGTGTTTAGCACACTTTATTTTTCGTAATTATTCAACTGTCTTGGTGAGTTTGCTACTCGGTAAATAGGGTTTACACGTTGACAAAATAAGAAAACAGTAAATTTATTTTTAGAATTCGCAATCCAGGGCGCTTGGGCCGACTCGGATTTCAACGCTGCGATTGGTCGCGACGGGCCGTGGATGTCTTGGCGCGCCGACCTGGGAGTCGTTCAAAGATTCCTTCAGTCGAGCTCCGCCAGCCGCACGGTAAACATATCGCAGCGTCGACGAACGCCCAGACGACGCCTTTCGGTACCGGGTATACGACGGGAAACTCTCTCCATCGCGACGACGCCTCCCGGCGCCATCGCTTCGATATCCAGAATCATCCTTGTGGTACGTCTAAAGACGCCGCCTCACAGTGCAAGACCTAAGACGAAAACACCGCCATCACGATGTCACCTCGCCGCACGAACGCCACGACGACCAACATCATCGTCGAAGTACGTCTCAATTTTTATTCACACACACACGCACACACACAATTAATTTTCACACACGCGCACACACAAACATATAATATATTTAATATTTGTACCACGCGAAATATATACTACATTTTTCACTCAATATATCAGGGAGCCGCTGCAGCCGATTGGTTTAAGGCGTCACTCAGTCGTGGTCGTCATCATACGGTTCCAGTCCTAACCGAAAAGTTATTATTTTCACTTTAAATTTTACGTATTTATTTCATTCAAACCCACCGCTACATAACAGCTTGTCAACAGTGCTAATAAACTGCTAAGAAATATCACAACAAAAATTTAAATATATAACCTTGTTGGCAACACAGACACAAAATATTAAGTTTGCAATATCGACGGGCTACAAGCGTCACTGACCACAAAATCCAAGATGGCCCACCAGATTCATCTTGAATTTGTGAAGCCATTCTAAAATAGCGGCGTCCACTATCTTGTATTATTAGATGGCGGCTTTCTGCCATCTTCGGTTTTGAGCCCGTACAATTATTTCCATACTACTACTCCCCACATCGTACAAATGAATATTATATTCTTGATCTCTTGAAAAATAGCTGCTAATGTCATTGAATACTTTGACAGTTTTTTCTATAATTCTATTTTACTGAAAATTATAATATATATATTTTATTAAAATACAATACTTTGCTTATTATAATAATAATATTTGTGGTAAATAAAAATAAAATATATTATCTTATATCATGTTAATTTTGTTTAAAATACAGAAGTATTCTTTGTAAAAAAAATGGAAATTAGTTATTTCATTTAATATTGAAGCAGAACAAAAATTAAAACTAGAACTATAAAATAAATTAAAATTTATGTAAAATTAGTTAGGAATGTACTATGTGTAATAGTAGAATAATTGAATAATACTGGTGTATGTAAAACATTAGTCATTAACAAAATATTATATTATGTTAAATATTCAGATGAAAAACGATAATGTTATAGTAAAATTATCTGTGTTTCTAAAATATGGTTAAAAAATATACAAAATTTTTTAACAGAAAGTGGTAAGAATAGACCTATAGATTCATGCAGATTAATACGAATGGCAAACAATAGATATTTTACTACTTAAAATAATATGATTGTTTTATTTTTTTTTTTTTTTTTTACAAAAATTTAATTAAGATATTTGATGATATATCGTCAATTGGGTAAAAACGTTCTAAACTGTTATTAATAATGTAATACAAAGTATTATTCAACTATTCGATACAAATTGCTTTGTCAAAATTGTGTAAATTATTTAACTGCTCATCGATGGCACCGAGTTATAGTAATTTATTTATAGTTATTGAAAATTATTTCGTTAATCATTTCCTTTTAAGCTTACTGACAATACAATCAAATTGAAATACTATATTAATTGTAGTTCTTAGATTTGTGATATTGTAAATTCGATATAGTATAATAAAAACGAAATGCTGTAATATATTTATTGTAGAAAAGTTTTTTTTGATGCAATATGCATTAACAGGACCAAACCGCATCAATTTGTTATCTGAAGCCGGAGAAATGCAGTTAAATAACAATCGTTTAAGTGTTGATACTACGAGTATGATTTCGAATGCGCATAGTATCTTTACACTGCGAATTAATTGTATATAATATACTAAGGCATGGACTAAAAAATGTTTTTTTTTAATTTAGAAAAAATCCTAATATGTATATTTCTGTTTCACTTTTGAAAAAATAATGTTATTTTTAAAAATATTTACCTTTTATTAAAAAAATATCATCTCTTTATTTAGTGGACGACTAGCAGCTCATGCCTTCATTCAGCCCTTCAAATGCAAATTATATATTTATTTATTTAATTACATAGTTGTTTGATTTTTTCCATATTACTGTTTATAAGTAAGTGTATAAATGTGTTAAGTTCCTGTACATGTAATGATTTCTCTGCCATTTGTACGTAATTTTCAAAGTCTATAATATGTTACAGTTTTAAATCACAAAAAAATTAAACAAAATACTAAATTCGAAATTAAAGATTGAAAAAGATTGTGGAAAATGGTAAATTTTAAATTTTATATCTGTTATTGGTGCCACTGATAAAACCGCACGAAACGTCCGTGCAATAACCCCTGCGTACGGTTTGTCTCCGCCACTACGCTTACCTTAATTTCCATCTATATATTGAATATAATAATAATTTCCGGAGTAAAGTTATTGAACGATTTATGCGTTACCGGAACAAATGAAAGTGGATAACTTCTACGGTAATTCGGTGGTTACGGTTCTCCTTACACACAGATCTGTTTTTCGCAAGACGTGGAGCTGGGTGTCCGAATCCCTCTCTAAAGTACTGCAATGGCATCACGTTAAACGGTGGTGCATCCACAAAAAAGAAAAACTCTTTCTCCGCTGAACTCTTCGCTTCACCGAAATGCAATAAATAAGACGTGGTGGATATAAATTTTCTATTACGTAGAGTGTTCAGCCGCCGACCAACCTACTTTTCCATGACTATATAGTTCCTCAACGATTTTAGACTACGTCTGTTACAGAATGATCCTGCATACGATAACTATTATTAATTTTAAGTGTTTACATGACCATCATTTATTTCTCTCATCAGTGTACGTAAAGATTGTAATATGTTGACAACTTCTACAAAACTTCTAACATTAGTTTTACTTGTTTCATTTATAGTCCATTACCAATTTTATAAAGGCTCAGTATATCCCGATTAGAGAATTCTTTGAAAAATTTCTTCTGATAATTGCATTCTTTCGTGAGTTTTGTGAATATTTCGGTAATCGTTGTGAATTTTGTTGATAACTTATTCTATAATTACACCATGAAGTATGTTACCACATTTCGGTAGAGACATGAGAGTGTATGCCCATTTTGTAGATCCTGCCCAGGCTCACCAGTCAGCCGACACTGACAAACTTTACCTGAGTCGAAAATTTAGATACCATTTTAATAACGGTAAGAATATTCAAGAGTTCGGACATAGTAGTAAGAGCTCTGATTCAATCACCTATGGTACAATCCCGGCTAATGACTGAAGAGACTGACTCACGGTTGGAATCCTAGTCATCGGACGGAAGAGCTCACAGCAACTCACCTTCCGCCCAGCTAAACAACCGGGAAGAAAAATGAGCTCTCTTCATCCGCATTTTTCCCAAACGACGAGGATAAATGTCGTGGGCTTTTTCATCCATCTACATAGGAATCAGCAACATAATCAAGAAGAAGCGCAACATGATTTGGATCACTTCATACATACTAAAGTAACACATTTAAACAGTACAATTATCGTGTTGTCCGCCATAAATAAAAATACCTGTGTACGTTTTTTTATAGGCCTCGGAATTTTGCGTAGGTGTTTTTGCACGGACGTCGGTTTGAAATTTATCCGGGTCGTTGATGTCGTCTTCATGGCCATCACTGCAGCAACAGCAACAGCAGCTACCTACACCATAAACTCTACAACCACCGCCGAAAACAGAAAGACAGAACTTAACACTGCCTCCGCCTTTGTTTCTGCCTTTACGTGAACTTCTTTTACGACAGTTCATGTAATCGTAGGAACACAGGTTGTGGTGGAATTTCTTCTTCGTCGTAGAAATCCAAGCATAATGAATAGCGTCTTTGAACGAGTCTTCACCAGTTTCATCTGCAAGAAAAACAATAATTATGATCACTTCAAATACACAGTGAGTACTCTTCTCTTTCCATAATAAAAATAGTTTTTATTAATACGCTATTTATTAGTATTACTGTGAAATTATTTTTTATAATGTTAAAATAATGTGTAGTGTACATTTAATCTAATTGTAACTTTATTCCGGGAACCGATTTTTATATATATTTTTAGTAATGTAATTTTTTTAATCAATACTTTTATATTTAAGTTGCTATTTTGAAATGTTTAGTAACAAACAATGTGGTACTTATTAAAAGTTCATTATTGTTAGAATAATAATATTTGCCGTGACATATTTATAATTATTAGGTATTATTAATTATAATTAAAAAACTGTTACTATTAATATTATTCACGTTGAATTTATAGTAGTTATTATAGTTTTGTGATATATTATTTATGTTTTGAGTTCATCTTTATCTGCTTTTTCTGTATACTACTTATCTACACGGAATTTCCCTCTATCGTCTCGTACGCCAAACCTAAACGTTGATTCCCTAAAAGTAAGCGTACTTATTCATTTTTTTTTACTAAACACGTAAAAGTTTACATTTTGATTAAGAATGTAGATTACTCTATAATTGTCATAACATAAAAAAATTGTTTTTTTTATTTTCATCCATTGATGTGCATAATATAAATTTGTGTTTTATCTTATCGCATATAATCGGTAGTCGTTGAAAACTAAATTCTAATACCTCATCGTCAAATCAACACTTTGCCATGTTGCCATAAATATTATATTTTGATTGTAAATAACTCAGCTTTGAAAAGATGTAAAAACCACATGTTTGTATTTTTTGTACACTTCAAATTGCTACAAGAAAGAAAGAAAGAAAGAACATGTAACTCGCTACAAGCTACGCTACATTTTTGTATTTCTTTGACTAAATTAGAACATGTGTTCATTTAGAGTATTGATAAACATTGTTAGTGTCGTGTTAAGATCGATAGCATTCTAAAAGTAAATAATTGGTTAGCTCCCAAACTACGCCAGTAATGCCATTTCCGCCAATTTTAAAGAGAATGTTGAATAAAATGAAGAACACTTTGCTAGCAACTGTTCATCGTTCTTAGACAAGAGCGTACTCTTGGACAAGAAACATCACCATGTCTGACGGTAACAGAAAGGAGTTTATTCATCAGTTGAATAAGAGACTTATCGCTACCAATCTGCCAACAAAGAGCGTTGGCGATAATACAGTTGGTAAACCATATGAAATTCTATTGCTGAGTAAATTGCAACTCGTTTTGGGAAGAGCATAGTCTGCCGTTTACGTGATGGTGAAGAGGTACCGTCTTTCAATGTATACCTACGAACACGATTTGTTCAAACACTTAATGAAGATGTATTCGACACGATAGTAAATATGAAGTGCAAGGTTATATTGAAAAGAAAGTGTTGGCAAAGATTATGATGTGGTATTTGAGTTATGATTTACTAGTATTTTATAAACTGTCGTTTTCAGGACAACAACACGTTATACAAAATTATACACATATACTCACACACACAAAACAGAAAACACTTTAAACCCCCATACAATATAATGTAAGCAACTATTGTTTTTTAAATGAAAACTTAAAAAACGATATTTAATTATATTTATTGGATGCAGTGGTTCCAAGGCCCGCGACATGATGTGGTAATAGATTTATCTACTATCGGATTATGTTGCAAATGGTGAGGAGAGTGTTTAGCACACTTTATTTTTCGTAATTATTCAACTGTCTTGGTGAGTTTGCTACTCGGTAAATAGGGTTTACACGTTGACAAAATAAGAAAACAGTAAATTTATTTTTAGAATTCGCAATCCAGGGCGCTTGGGCCGACTCGGATTTCAACGCTGCGATTGGTCGCGACGGGCCGTGGATGTCTTGGCGCGCCGACCTGGGAGTCGTTCAAAGATTCCTTCAGTCGAGCTCCGCCAGCCGCACGGTAAACATATCGCAGCGTCGACGAACGCCCAGACGACGCCTTTCGGTACCGGGTATACGACGGGAAACTCTCTCCATCGCGACGACGCCTCCCGGCGCCATCGCTTCGATATCCAGAATCATCCTTGTGGTACGTCTAAAGACGCCGCCTCACAGTGCAAGACCTAAGACGAAAACACCGCCATCACGATGTCACCTCGCCGCACGAACGCCACGACGACCAACATCATCGTCGAAGTACGTCTCAATTTTTATTCACACACACACGCACACACACAATTAATTTTCACACACGCGCACACACAAACATATAATATATTTAATATTTGTACCACGCGAAATATATACTACATTTTTCACTCAATATATCAGGGAGCCGCTGCAGCCGATTGGTTTAAGGCGTCACTCAGTCGTGGTCGTCATCATACGGTTCCAGTCCTAACCGAAAAGTTATTATTTTCACTTTAAATTTTACGTATTTATTTCATTCAAACCCACCGCTACATAACAGCTTGTCAACAGTGCTAATAAACTGCTAAGAAATATCACAACAAAAATTTAAATATATAACCTTGTTGGCAACACAGACACAAAATATTAAGTTTGCAATATCGACGGGCTACAAGCGTCACTGACCACAAAATCCAAGATGGCCCACCAGATTCATCTTGAATTTGTGAAGCCATTCTAAAATAGCGGCGTCCACTATCTTGTATTATTAGATGGCGGCTTTCTGCCATCTTCGGTTTTGAGCCCGTACAATTATTTCCATACTACTACTCCCCACATCGTACAAATGAATATTATATTCTTGATCTCTTGAAAAATAGCTGCTAATGTAATTGAATACTTTGACAGTTTTTTCTATAATTCTATTTTACTGAAAATTATAATATATATATTTTATTAAAATACAATACTTTGCTTATTATAATAATAATATTTGTGGTAAATAAAAATAAAATATATTATCTTATATCATGTTAATTTTGTTTAAAATACAGAAGTATTCTTTGTAAAAAAAATGGAAATTAGTTATTTCATTTAATATTGAAGCAGAACAAAAATTAAAACTAGAACTATAAAATAAATTAAAATTTATGTAAAATTAGTTAGGAATGTACTATGTGTAATAGTAGAATAATTGAATAATACTGGTGTATGTAAAACATTAGTCATTAACAAAATATTATATTATGTTAAATATTCAGATGAAAAACGATAATGTTATAGTAAAATTATCTGTGTTTCTAAAATATGGTTAAAAAATATACAAAATTTTTTAACAGAAAGTGGTAAGAATAGACCTATAGATTCATGCAGATTAATACGAATGGCAAACAAT
This sequence comes from Lycorma delicatula, assembly GCF_047948215.1. Lineage (NCBI taxonomy): Eukaryota > Metazoa > Arthropoda > Insecta > Hemiptera > Fulgoridae > Lycorma > Lycorma delicatula. The sequence goes on from NC_134466.1 coordinate 35,741,696, forward strand.
AGATATTTTACTACTTAAAATAATATGATTGTTTTATTTTTTTTTATTTTTTTACAAAAATTTAATTAAGATATTTGATGATATATCGTCAATTGGGTAAAAACGTTCTAAACTGTTATTAATAATGTAATACAAAGTATTATTCAACTATTCGATACAAATTGCTTTGTCAAAATTGTGTAAATTATTTAACTGCTCATCGATGGCACCGAGTTATAGTAATTTATTTATAGTTATTGAAAATTATTTCGTTAATCATTTCCTTTTAAGCTTACTGACAATACAATCAAATTGAAATACTATATTAATTGTAGTTCTTAGATTTGTGATATTGTAAATTCGATATAGTATAATAAAAACGAAATGCTGTAATATATTTATTGTAGAAAAGTTTTTTTTGATGCAATATGCATTAACAGGACCAAACCGCATCAATTTGTTATCTGAAGCCGGAGAAATGCAGTTAAATAACAATCGTTTAAGTGTTGATACTACGAGTATGATTTCGAATGCGCATAGTATCTTTACACTGCGAATTAATTGTATATAATATACTAAGGCATGGACTAAAAAATGTTTTTTTTTAATTTAGAAAAAATCCTAATATGTATATTTCTGTTTCACTTTTGAAAAAATAATGTTATTTTTAAAAATATTTACCTTTTATTAAAAAAATATCATCTCTTTATTTAGTGGACGACTAGCAGCTCATGCCTTCATTCAGCCCTTCAAATGCAAATTATATATTTATTTATTTAATTACATAGTTGTTTGATGTTTTCCATATTACTGTTTATAAGTAAGTGTATAAATGTGTTAAGTTCCTGTACATGTAATGATTTCTCTGCCATTTGTACGTAATTTTCAAAGTCTATAATATGTTACAGTTTTAAATCACAAAAAAATTAAACAAAATACTAAATTCGAAATTAAAGATTGAAAAAGATTGTGGAAAATGGTAAATTTTAAATTTTATATCTGTTATTGGTGCCACTGATAAAACCGCACGAAACGTCCGTGCAATAACCCCTGCGTACGGTTTGTCTCCGCCACTACGCTTACCTTAATTTCCATCTATATATTGAATATAATAATAATTTCCGGAGTAAAGTTATTGAACGATTTATGCGTTACCGGAACAAATGAAAGTGGATAACTTCTACGGTAATTCGGTGGTTACGGTTCTCCTTACACACAGATCTGTTTTTCGCAAGACGTGGAGCTGGGTGTCCGAATCCCTCTCTAAAGTACTGCAATGGCATCACGTTAAACGGTGGTGCATCCACAAAAAAGAAAAACTCTTTCTCCGCTGAACTCTTCGCTTCACCGAAATGCAATAAATAAGACGTGGTGGATATAAATTTTCTATTACGTAGAGTGTTCAGCCGCCGACCAACCTACTTTTCCATGACTATATAGTTCCTCAACGATTTTAGACTACGTCTGTTACAGAATGATCCTGCATACGATAACTATTATTAATTTTAAGTGTTTACATGACCATCATTTATTTCTCTCATCAGTGTACGTAAAGATTGTAATATGTTGACAACTTCTACAAAACTTCTAACATTAGTTTTACTTGTTTCATTTATAGTCCATTACCAATTTTATAAAGGCTCAGTATATCCCGATTAGAGAATTCTTTGAAAAATTTCTTCTGATAATTGCATTCTTTCGTGAGTTTTGTGAATATTTCGGTAATCGTTGTGAATTTTGTTGATAACTTATTCTATAATTACACCATGAAGTATGTTACCACATTTCGGTAGAGACATGAGAGTGTATGCCCATTTTGTAGATCCTGCCCAGGCTCACCAGTCAGCCGACACTGACAAACTTTACCTGAGTCGAAAATTTAGATACCATTTTAATAACGGTAAGAATATTCAAGAGTTCGGACATAGTAGTAAGAGCTCTGATTCAATCACCTATGGTACAATCCCGGCTAATGACTGAAGAGACTGACTCACGGTTGGAATCCTAGTCATCGGACGGAAGAGCTCACAGCAACTCACCTTCCGCCCAGCTAAACAACCGGGAAGAAAAATGAGCTCTCTTCATCCGCATTTTTCCCAAACGACGAGGATAAATGTCGTGGGCTTTTTCATCCATCTACATAGGAGTCAGCAACATAATCAAGAAGAAGCGCAACATGATTTGGATCACTTCATACATACTAAAGTAACACATTTAAACAGTACAATTATCGTGTTGTCCGCCATAAATAAAAATACCTGTGTACGTTTTTTTATAGGCCTCGGAATTTTGCGTAGGTGTTTTTGCACGGACGTCGGTTTGAAATTTATCCGGGTCGTTGATGTCGTCTTCATGGCCATCACTGCAGCAACAGCAACAGCAGCTACCTACACCATAAACTCTACAACCACCGCCGAAAACAGAAAGACAGAACTTAACACTGCCTCCGCCTTTGTTTCTGCCTTTACGTGAACTTCTTTTACGACAGTTCATGTAATCGTAGGAACACAGGTTGTGGTGGAATTTCTTCTTCGTCGTAGAAATCCAAGCATAATGAATAGCGTCTTTGAACGAGTCTTCACCAGTTTCATCTGCAAGAAAAACAATAATTATGATCACTTCAAATACACAGTGAGTACTCTTCTCTTTCCATAATAAAAATAGTTTTTATTAATACGCTATTTATTAGTATTACTGTGAAATTATTTTTTATAATGTTAAAATAATGTGTAGTGTACATTTAATCTAATTTAAAACTTTATTCCAGGAACCGATTTTTATATATATTTTTAGTAATGTAATTTTTTTAATCAATACTTTTATATTTAAGTTGCTATTTTGAAATGTTTAGTAACAAACAATGTGGTACTTATTAAAAGTTCATTATTGTTAGAATAATAATATTTGCCGTGACATATTTATAATTATTAGGTATTATTAATTATAATTAAAAAACTGTTACTATTAATATTATTCACGTTGAATTTATAGTAGTTATTATAGTTTTGTGATATATTATTTATGTTTTGAGTTCATCTTTATCTGCTTTTTCTGTATACTACTTATCTACACGGAATTTCCCTCTATCGTCTCGTACGCCAAACCTAAACGTTGATTCCCTAAAAGTAAGCGTACTTATTCATTTTTTTTTACTAAACACGTAAAAGTTTACATTTTGATTAAGAATGTAGATTACTCTATAATTGTCATAACATAAAAAAATTGTTTTTTTTATTTTCATCCATTGATGTGCATAATATAAATTTGTGTTTTATCTTATCGCATATAATCGGTAGTCGTTGAAAATTAAATTCTAATACCTCATCGTCAAATCAACACTTTGCCATGTTGCCATAAATATTATATTTTGATTGTAAATAATTCAGCTTTGAAAAGATGTAAAAACCACATGTTTTTATTTTTTGTACACTTCAAATTGCTACAAGAAAGAAAGAAAGAAAGAACATGTAACTCGCTACAAGCTACGCTACATTTTTGTATTTCTTTGACTAAATTAGAACATGTGTTCATTTAGAGTATTGATAAACATTGTTAGTGTCGTGTTAAGATCGATAGCATTCTAAAAGTAAATAATTGGTTAGCTCCCAAACTACGCCAGTAATGCCATTTCCGCCAATTTTAAAGAGAATGTTGAATAAAATGAAGAACACTTTGCTAGCAACTGTTCATCGTTCTTAGACAAGAGCGTACTCTTGGACAAGAAACATCACCATGTCTGACGGTAACAGAAAGGAGTTTATTCATCAGTTGAATAAGAGACTTATCGCTACCAATCTGCCAACAAAGAGCGTTGGCGATAATACAGTTGGTAAACCATATGAAATTCTATTGCTGAGTAAATTGCAACTCGTTATGGGAAGAGCATAGTCTGCCGTTTACGTGATGGTGAAGAGGTACCGTCTTTCAATGTATACCTACGAACACGATTTGTTCAAACACTTAATGAAGATGTATTCGACACGATAGTAAATATGAAGTGCAAGGTTATATTGAAAAGAAAGTGTTGGCAAAGATTATGATGTGGTATTTGAGTTATGATTTACTAGTATTTTATAAACTGTCGTTTTCAGGACAACAACACGTTATACAAAATTATACACACATACTCACACACACAAAACAGAAAACACTTTAAACCCCCATACAATATAATGTAAGCAACTATTGTTTTTTTAAATAAAAACTTAAAAAACGATATTTAATTACATTTATTGGATGCAGTGGTTCCAAGGCCCGCGACATGATGTGGTAATAGATTTATCTACTATCGGATTATGTTGCAAATGGTGAGGAGAGTGTTTAGCACACTTTATTTTTCGTAATTATTCAACTGTCTTGGTGAGTTTGCTTTTCGGTAAATAGGGTTTACACGTTGACAAAATAAGAAAACAGTAAATTTATTTTTAGAATTCGCAATCCAGGGCGCTTGGGCCGACTCGGATTTCAACGCTGCGATTGGTCGCGACGGGCCGTGGATGTCTTGGCGCGCCGACCTGGGAGTCGTTCAAAGATTCCTTCAGTCGAGCTCCGCCAGCCGCACGGTAAACATATCGCAGCGTCGACGAACGCCCAGACGACGCCTTTCGGTACCGGGTATACGACGGGAAACTCTCTCCATCGCGACGACGCCTCCCGGCGCCATCGCTTCGATATCCAGAATCATCCTTGTGGTACGTCTAAAGACGCCGCCTCACAGTGCAAGACCTAAGACGAAAACACCGCCATCACGATGTCACCTCGCCGCACGAACGCCACGACGACCAACATCATCGTCGAAGTACGTCTCAATTTTTATTCACACACACGCACACACACAATTAATTTTCACACACGCGCACACACAAACATATAATATATTTAATATTTGTACCACGCGAAATATATACTAAATTTTTCACTCAATATATCAGGGAGCCGCTGCAGCCGATTGGTTTAAGGCGTCACTCAGTCGTGGTCGTCATCATACGGTTCCAGTCCTAACCGAAAAGTTATTATTTTCACTTTAAATTTTACGTATTTATTTCATTCAAACCCACCGCTACATAACAGCTTGTCAACAGTGCTAATAAACTGCTAAGAAATATCACAACAAAAATTTAAATATATAACCTTGTTGGCAACACAGACACAAAATATTAAGTTTGCAATATCGACGGGCTACAAGCGTCACTGACCACAAAATCCAAGATGGCCCACCAGATTTATCTTGAATTTGTGAAGCCATTCTAAAATAGCGGCGTCCACTATCTTGTATTATTAGATGGCGGCTTTCTGCCATCTTCGGTTTTGAGCCCGTACAATTATTTCCATACTACTACTCCCCACATCGTACAAATGAATATTATATTCTTGATCTCTTGAAAAATAGCTGCTAATGTCATTGAATACTTTGACAGTTTTTTCTATAATTCTATTTTACTGAAAATTATAATATATATATTTTATTAAAATACAATACTTTGCTTATTATAATAATAATATTTGTGGTAAATAAAAATAAAATATATTATCTTATATCATGTTAATTTTGTTTAAAATACAGAAGTATTCTTTGTAAAAAAAATGGAAATTAGTTATTTCATTTAATATTGAAGCAGAACAAAAATTAAAACTAGAACTATAAAATAAATTAAAATTTATGTAAAATTAGTTAGGAATGTACTATGTGTAATAGTAGAATAATTGAATAATACTGGTGTATGTAAAACATTAGTCATTAACAAAATATTATATTATGTTAAATATTCAGATGAAAAACGATAATGTTATAGTAAAATTATCTGTGTTTCTAAAATATGGTTAAAAAATATACAAAATTTTTTAACAGAAAGTGGTAAGAATAGACCTATAGATTCATGCAGATTAATACGAATGGCAAACAATAGATATTTTACTACTTAAAATAATATGATTGTTTTATTTTTTTTTATTTTTTTACAAAAATTTAATTAAGATATTTGATGATATATCGTCAATTGGGTAAAAACGTTCTAAACTGTTATTAATAATGTAATACAAAGTATTATTCAACTATTCGATACAAATTGCTTTGTCAAAATTGTGTAAATTATTTAACTGCTCATCGATGGCACCGAGTTATAGTAATTTATTTATAGTTATTGAAAATTATTTCGTTAATCATTTCCTTTTAAGCTTACTGACAATACAATCAAATTGAAATACTATATTAATTGTAGTTCTTAGATTTGTGATATTGTAAATTCGATATAGTATAATAAAAACGAAATGCTGTAATATATTTATTGTAGAAAAGTTTTTTTTGATGCAATATGCATTAACAGGACCAAACCGCATCAATTTGTTATCTGAAGCCGGAGAAATGCAGTTAAATAACAATCGTTTAAGTGTTGATACTACGAGTATGATTTCGAATGCGCATAGTATCTTTACACTGCGAATTAATTGTATATAATATACTAAGGCATGGACTAAAAAATGTTTTTTTTTAATTTAGAAAAAATCCTAATATGTATATTTCTGTTTCACTTTTGAAAAAATAATGTTATTTTTAAAAATATTTACCTTTTATTAAAAAAATATCATCTCTTTATTTAGTGGACGACTAGCAGCTCATGCCTTCATTCAGCCCTTCAAATGCAAATTATATATTTATTTATTTAATTACATAGTTGTTTGATTTTTTCCATATTACTGTTTATAAGTAAGTGTATAAATGTGTTAAGTTCCTGTACATGTAATGATTTCTCTGCCATTTGTACGTAATTTTCAAAGTCTATAATATGTTACAGTTTTAAATCACAAAAAAATTAAACAAAATACTAAATTCGAAATTAAAGATTGAAAAAGATTGTGGAAAATGGTAAATTTTAAATTTTATATCTGTTATTGGTGCCACTGATAAAACCGCACGAAACGTCCGTGCAATAACCCCTGCGTACGGTTTGTCTCCGCCACTACGCTTACCTTAATTTCCATCTATATATTGAATATAATAATAATTTCCGGAGTAAAGTTATTGAACGATTTATGCGTTACCGGAACAAATGAAAGTGGATAACTTCTACGGTAATTCGGTGGTTACGGTTCTCCTTACACACAGATCTGTTTTTCGCAAGACGTGGAGCTGGGTGTCCGAATCCCTCTCTAAAGTACTGCAATGGCATCACGTTAAACGGTGGTGCATCCACAAAAAAGAAAAACTCTTTCTCCGCTGAACTCTTCGCTTCACCGAAATGCAATAAATAAGACGTGGTGGATATAAATTTTCTATTACGTAGAGTGTTCAGCCGCCGACCAACCTACTTTTCCATGACTATATAGTTCCTCAACGATTTTAGACTACGTCTGTTACAGAATGATCCTGCATACGATAACTATTATTAATTTTAAGTGTTTACATGACCATCATTTATTTCTCTCATCAGTGTACGTAAAGATTGTAATATGTTGACAACTTCTACAAAACTTCTAACATTAGTTTTACTTGTTTCATTTATAGTCCATTACCAATTTTATAAAGGCTCAGTATATCCCGATTAGAGAATTCTTTGAAAAATTTCTTCTGATAATTGCATTCTTTCGTGAGTTTTGTGAATATTTCGGTAATCGTTGTGAATTTTGTTGATAACTTATTCTATAATTACACCATGAAGTATGTTACCACATTTCGGTAGAGACATGAGAGTGTATGCCCATTTTGTAGATCCTGCCCAGGCTCACTAGTCAGCCGACACTGACAAACTTTACCTGAGTCGAAAATTTAGATACCATTTTAATAACGGTAAGAATATTCAAGAGTTCGGACATAGTAGTAAGAGCTCTGATTCAATCACCTATGGTACAATCCCGGCTAATGACTGAAGAGACTGACTCACGGTTGGAATCCTAGTCATCGGACGGAAGAGCTCACAGCAACTCACCTTCCGCCCAGCTAAACAACCGGGAAGAAAAATGAGCTCTCTTCATCCGCATTTTTCCCAAACGACGAGGATAAATGTCGTGGGCTTTTTCATCCATCTACATAGGAGTCAGCAACATAATCAAGAAGAAGCGCAACATGATTTGGATCACTTCATACATACTAAAGTAACACATTTAAACAGTACAATTATCGTGTTGTCCGCCATAAATAAAAATACCTGTGTACGTTTTTTTATAGGCCTCGGAATTTTGCGTAGGTGTTTTTGCACGGACGTCGGTTTGAAATTTATCCGGGTCGTTGATGTCGTCTTCATGGCCATCACTGCAGCAACAGCAACAGCAGCTACCTACACCATAAACTCTACAACCACCGCCGAAAACAGAAAGACAGAACTTAACACTGCCTCCGCCTTTGTTTCTGCCTTTACGTGAACTTCTTTTACGACAGTTCATGTAATCGTAGGAACACAGGTTGTGGTGGAATTTCTTCTTCGTCGTAGAAATCCAAGCATAATGAATAGCGTCTTTGAACGAGTCTTCACCAGTTTCATCTGCAAGAAAAACAATAATTATGATCACTTCAAATACACAGTGAGTACTCTTCTCTTTCCATAATAAAAATAGTTTTTATTAATACGCTATTTATTAGTATTACTGTGAAATTATTTTTTATAATGTTAAAATAATGTGTAGTGTACATTTAATCTAATTTAAAACTTTATTCCAGGAACCGATTTTTATATATATTTTTAGTAATGTAATTTTTTTAATCAATACTTTTATATTTAAGTTGCTATTTTGAAATGTTTAGTAACAAACAATGTGGTACTTATTAAAAGTTCATTATTGTTAGAATAATAATATTTGCCGTGACATATTTATAATTATTAGGTATTATTAATTATAATTAAAAAACTGTTACTATTAATATTATTCACGTTGAATTTATAGTAGTTATTATAGTTTTGTGATATATTATTTATGTTTTGAGTTCATCTTTATCTGCTTTTTCTGTATACTACTTATCTACACGGAATTTCCCTCTATCGTCTCGTACGCCAAACCTAAACGTTGATTCCCTAAAAGTAAGCGTACTTATTCATTTTTTTTTACTAAACACGTAAAAGTTTACATTTTGATTAAGAATGTAGATTACTCTATAATTTTCATAACATAAAAAAATTGTTTTTTTTATTTTCATCCATTGATGTGCATAATATAAATTTGTGTTTTATCTTATCGCATATAATCGGTAGTCGTTGAAAATTAAATTCTAATACCTCATCGTCAAATCAACACTTTGCCATGTTGCCATAAATATTATATTTTGATTGTAAATAATTCAGCTTTGAAAAGATGTAAAAACCACATGTTTTTATTTTTTGTACACTTCAAATTGCTACAAGAAAGAAAGAAAGAAAGAACATGTAACTCGCTACAAGCTACGCTACATTTTTGTATTTCTTTGACTAAATTAGAACATGTGTTCATTTAGAGTATTGATAAACATTGTTAGTGTCGTGTTAAGATCGATAGCATTCTAAAAGTAAATAATTGGTTAGCTCCCAAACTACGCCAGTAATGCCATTTCCGCCAATTTTAAAGAGAATGTTGAATAAAATGAAGAACACTTTGCTAGCAACTGTTCATCGTTCTTAGACAAGAGCGTACTCTTGGACAAGAAACATCACCATGTCTGACGGTAACAGAAAGGAGTTTATTCATCAGTTGAATAAGAGACTTATCGCTACCAATCTGCCAACAAAGAGCGTTGGCGATAATACAGTTGGTAAACCATATGAAATTCTATTGCTGAGTAAATTGCAACTCGTTATGGGAAGAGCATAGTCTGCCGTTTACGTGATGGTGAAGAGGTACCGTCTTTCAATGTATACCTACGAACACGATTTGTTCAAACACTTAATGAAGATGTATTCGACACGATAGTAAATATGAAGTGCAAGGTTATATTGAAAAGAAAGTGTTGGCAAAGATTATGATGTGGTATTTGAGTTATGATTTACTAGTATTTTATAAACTGTCGTTTTCAGGACAACAACACGTTATACAAAATTATACACACATACTCACACACACAAAACAGAAAACACTTTAAACCCCCATACAATATAATGTAAGCAACTATTGTTTTTTTAAATAAAAACTTAAAAAACGATATTTAATTACATTTATTGGATGCAGTGGTTCCAAGGCCCGCGACATGATGTGGTAATAGATTTATCTACTATCGGATTATGTTGCAAATGGTGAGGAGAGTGTTTAGCACACTTTATTTTTCGTAATTATTCAACTGTCTTGGTGAGTTTGCTTTTCGGTAAATAGGGTTTACACGTTGACAAAATAAGAAAACAGTAAATTTATTTTTAGAATTCGCAATCCAGGGCGCTTGGGCCGACTCGGATTTCAACGCTGCGATTGGTCGCGACGGGCCGTGGATGTCTTGGCGCGCCGACCTGGGAGTCGTTCAAAGATTCCTTCAGTCGAGCTCCGCCAGCCGCACGGTAAACATATCGCAGCGTCGACGAACGCCCAGACGACGCCTTTCGGTACCGGGTATACGACGGGAAACTCTCTCCATCGCGACGACGCCTCCCGGCGCCATCGCTTCGATATCCAGAATCATCCTTGTGGTACGTCTAAAGACGCCGCCTCACAGTGCAAGACCTAAGACGAAAACACCGCCATCACGATGTCACCTCGCCGCACGAACGCCACGACGACCAACATCATCGTCGAAGTACGTCTCAATTTTTATTCACACACACGCACACACACAATTAATTTTCACACACGCGCACACACAAACATATAATATATTTAATATTTGTACCACGCGAAATATATACTAAATTTTTCACTCAATATATCAGGGAGCCGCTGCAGCCGATTGGTTTAAGGCGTCACTCAGTCGTGGTCGTCATCATACGGTTCCAGTCCTAACCGAAAAGTTATTATTTTCACTTTAAATTTTACGTATTTATTTCATTCAAACCCACCGCTACATAACAGCTTGTCAACAGTGCTAATAAACTGCTAAGAAATATCACAACAAAAATTTAAATATATAACCTTGTTGGCAACACAGACACAAAATATTAAGTTTGCAATATCGACGGGCTACAAGCGTCACTGACCACAAAATCCAAGATGGCCCACCAGATTTATCTTGAATTTGTGAAGCCATTCTAAAATAGCGGCGTCCACTATCTTGTATTATTAGATGGCGGCTTTCTGCCATCTTCGGTTTTGAGCCCGTACAATTATTTCCATACTACTACTCCCCACATCGTACAAATGAATATTATATTCTTGATCTCTTGAAAAATAGCTGCTAATGTCATTGAATACTTTGACAGTTTTTTCTATAATTCTATTTTACTGAAAATTATAATATATATATTTTATTAAAATACAATACTTTGCTTATTATAATAATAATATTTGTGGTAAATAAAAATAAAATATATTATCTTATATCATGTTAATTTTGTTTAAAATACAGAAGTATTCTTTGTAAAAAAAATGGAAATTAGTTATTTCATTTAATATTGAAGCAGAACAAAAATTAAAACTAGAACTATAAAATAAATTAAAATTTATGTAAAATTAGTTAGGAATGTACTATGTGTAATAGTAGAATAATTGAATAATACTGGTGTATGTAAAACATTAGTCATTAACAAAATATTATATTATGTTAAATATTCAGATGAAAAACGATAATGTTATAGTAAAATTATCTGTGTTTCTAAAATATGGTTAAAAAATATACAAAATTTTTTAACAGAAAGTGGTAAGAATAGACCTATAGATTCATGCAGATTAATACGAATGGCAAACAATAGATATTTTACTACTTAAAATAATATGATTGTTTTATTTTTTTTTATTTTTTTACAAAAATTTAATTAAGATATTTGATGATATATCGTCAATTGGGTAAAAACGTTCTAAACTGTTATTAATAATGTAATACAAAGTATTATTCAACTATTCGATACAAATTGCTTTGTCAAAATTGTGTAAATTATTTAACTGCTCATCGATGGCACCGAGTTATAGTAATTTATTTATAGTTATTGAAAATTATTTCGTTAATCATTTCCTTTTAAGCTTACTGACAATTCAATCAAATTGAAATACTATATTAATTGTAGTTCTTAGATTTGTGATATTGTAAATTCGATATAGTATAATAAAAACGAAATGCTGTAATATATTTATTGTAGAAAAGTTTTTTTTGATGCAATATGCATTAACAGGACCAAACCGCATCAATTTGTTATCTGATAATAGAAAATGTAAATCAAAAGTTTACATTTTGATTAAGAATGTAGATTACTCTATAATTTTCATAACATAAAAAATTGTTTTTTTTATTTTCATACATTGATGTGCATAATATAAATTTGTTTTTTTATCTTATCGCACATAATCGGTAGTCGTTGAAAATTAAATTCTAATACCTCATCGTCAAATCAACACTTTGCCATGTTGCCATAAATATTATATTTTGATTGTAAATAACTCAGCTTTGAAAAGATGTAAAAACCACATGTTTGTATTTTTTTTACACTTCAAATTGCTACAAGAAAGAAAGAAAGAAAGATAGAACATGTAACTCGCTACAAGCTACGCTACATTTTTGTATTTCTTTGACTAAATTAGAACATGTGTTCATTTAGAGTATTGATAAACATTGTTAGTGTCGTGTTAAGACCGATAGCATTCTAAACGTAAATAATTGGTTAGCTCCCAAACTACGCCAGTAATGCCATTTCCGCCAATTTTAAAGAGAATGTTGAATAAAATGAAGAACACTTTGCTAGCAACACTTCATCGTTCTTAGACAAGAGCGTACTCTTGGACAAGAAACTTCACCATGTCTGACGGTAACAGAAAGGAGTTTATTCATCAGTTGAATAAGAGACTTATCGCTACCAATCTGCCAACAAAGAGCGTTGGCGATAATACAGTTGGTAAACCATATGAAATCCTGTTGCTGAGTAAATTGCAACTCGTTATGGGAAGAGCATAGTCTGCCGTTTACGTGATGGTGAAGAGGAACCGTCTTTCAATGTACACCTACGAACACGAGCTACTCAAACACTTAATGAAGATGTATTCGACACGATAGTAAATATGAAGTCCAAGCTTATATTGAAAAGAAAGTGTTGATAAAGATTATGATGTGGTATTTGAGTTATGATTTACTAGTATTTTATAAACTGTCCTTTTCAGGACAACAACACATTATACAAAATTATACACACATACTCACACACACAAACACACACACACAAACAGAAAACACTTTAAACCCCCATACAATATAATGTAAGTAACTATTGTTTTTTTAAATAAAAAATTAAAAAAACTATATTTAATTACATTTATTGAATGCAGTGGTTCCAAGGCCCGCGACATGATGTGGTAATAGATTTATCTACTATCGGATTATGTTGCAAATTGTGAGGAGAGTGTTTAGCACACTTTATTTTTCGTAATTATTCAACTGTCTTGGTGAGTTTGTTACTCGGTAAATAGGGTTTACACGTTGACACAATAAGAAAACAGTACATTTATTTTTAGAATTCGCAATCCAGGGCGCTTGGGCCGACTCGGATTTCAACGCTGCGATTGGTCGCGACGGGCCGTGGATGATTTGGCGCGCCGACCTGGGAGTCGTTCGAAGATTCCTTCAGTCGAGCTCCGCCAGCCGCACGGTAAACATATCGCAGCGTCGACGAACGCCCAGACAACGCCTTTCGGTACCGGATATACGACGGGAACCTCTCTCCATCACGTCGACGCCTCCCGGCGCCGTATTTATAAACTTCCTTTTCAGGACAACACATTATTTAGTTCAGTTCAGTTTAGTTCAATTAAGCTAAAACATTAAAATTAAGTAATTAAACAGCCATTACAAAATATTTTAATATTGGACGCATTTTCAATAACTGTAAGAAGTACACAAGCCTTACAAAGTCATTATCACATAAAATATTTAAAAAAATGTAATTTAATAAGTATTTTTACCAACAAACAAAATATTAGTTCTCTATAAATAATAAAATAAACGTTACATAGTTTGTACTTGAGAATTATATATGTATATAAATTATAAAATAAAGCGTAAATGGTAACTATGTTTTTTATTGTAAATTCATCAATATTTACTGAAAAACATATTTGAATAAAAAAGTAAAAAAAACATATTTAAATGAAATTATAAATCATTTATGTAATAGAGCTCAAGAAACACTCCCATTAGAATTAAAATTTTGAAAATTTGAGCTGTAATATTGAACACAATAAGATTTGTTATTTTCACAATGTGTAATGATTAATTTGGCTGCAACATAAATATAATAATAATAATAATAATAAAGCTATACTTCTGAAAATTTGGACATTTTCAAAATAATTATTGTTCAGAATGAACATGATATAATCAAGGAGGAAATGGAGAGAAAATAGCAAATGATGTAGAAAAACAAACATAAATCTTAATATATATTTACATACATTAAGAGAGATTAAGGTAAATTAACATCATTTAATATTGTATAAAAAATGATTATTATGGAATGAAGAATAGAGATTTCTGACAACCAAAATTTTAGAACTTATAAAAGATAATAAAATAATACACAGGAATACCATCGATGACAAACTTATAGTAACTCTTCACTAATTAAAAATCATTGACAATTTTAAGTTTTACATGAAATGACAATTAAGTTTTAAATTTAAGTTTTTCATAAAACAGCAGGTTGATATAAATACACTGAGGATGAGAACTTCCAATGCCAGTTCCTATACCAAAGGAAGTAAATAATGTAAATTGTGAAAAAGTTAATTCAGAATAATAATAATAATAATAATTTATTTCTTTTATAAATATCAGACTTACTCTCTCTTACAGTAACTAGATGAATGATAAATGATCATTCATCTATTATGATTAATATTTCTTATATTGACTGATTTATAATCTTACTCCTATTCACGATTTGAAGGATAAAATTAAGTGTAGTAACAATTGCAATTTTCCACTGTATTTTTACATTTCAAAATTTTTATTTCATAAACGAAAATATCATTTATACTATATAATCCAAAAGTCAAACTAATTAATTCGGTTACTGAAAAATAATTGTATGCCTCAATATATTTCGAACTTATAAATAAACAAACACAAGCTATTAACCTCAGTTCCGCACATTCAACTTTTTCTTTCGATAAAAACTCATTTAAATAAATAATTGCATTAGTAGCTACACTGAAATATGAATCTTTCTTAGAACAAAGATCTCTTATCCATTTTTTAACATAAGTATACTGTCAATATTTAAATTCTGATTATTGTTCAAATTAATTCTTGTAGTAAATTGCAACTGCTTTTTAATTAAAGTTAAAAATACTCTATCTGAAGTTAAATTTTCATCACACATTGTTAATACTTCATCCTGGCATGATTCTAAACAAAATAGCATGTTGCTGAAAACAAAAAGTTATATAATACAAATTAATTATTGAATTTAAATTAAATTAAATTAAATTAAGTATTAAAAATAAGTAACTCCAGACCAACCCTCACAGTGTAGCGGATGGCATATTGTGGTAAATGGAATTGGATTTTCTGCTATTACTATTACTGCAGGAGGAACTTGTATATCCTCTTCATCATCATCAGAATCTAACGATTCACCTACTGTATCCACATCATATTCGGGAAACAGTCTTTGACAATCATCAAATAAGTCCCCTAATGCGCGAGATTCAAATGGGAGCAAATACCATCTGGTTTGACATTCTGGTCCAATATTCTCACATTCACTACATACTTCTTCATCACTTTCGTCAACCTCTTCATCAATCTCAACCATATTTTTAACATCAAATCCATTTTTTTTCTGCAAACACATTTTTAAACTTACTTTTACAATGATTTATCTGAAAAAAGGAAACGTAAATTTTATTTAAAATAATAATTAAACGTAAAATAAAAATAATATTTAAAAGATTTAAAAATAACTAATACTAAAATTAACTCAACGTTCAAATAAAAATATTCTTCTCAATATACAACAAGTGTTCAGTTATAATAATTTGTATTGAAATGTGAAAAGAAAACGAAAAATTACTATTTAGTATATTTTATTGAGCGTAGCAACAAATATAATTTGAATTATTAGTTTAATTGAAACTGAAAAGAAAACAAATACATTACTTTTATTTAAATTTTATGAACTAGAATATGTAATAACAATTTATTTTTAATTTAACGTTTAAATATTGACTGGAAAAACAATTTAATGTTTAATTAATTAATTTGATAGACAAATTTTAATATCTGCCACTCCATCGGCAATTATATCTAATTTATAACAATCTGTACCGGTTATTGCAGTTTTGTAAGTGGGTTCGTGTCCTGCATTAGCAGTATGCTCTGGAATCCATTCAAATACACAACGCTATCCCGATTTGAGTTAAAATGTAGTAAATGCACGATATGCTTTCAATATGGACGTCTACAATGCTCTGGTTCTGAATTGGAGTAATGCACTTATGGTGTCGGTACATAAAAGCACTCTTCTTTCGTAGTACTGTTCTGATTAGCAAAGAGCTTGCTGTGATGCATTAAGTGTTGCTGTAAAATTCCAGTGATACACATTTAAATTAAAGTAGCTTCTGGATAAGTTAAACACGTACCAAATTTTGATTAATTGGATGAAGGTTCTTTCGAAGTGAACAACGTAGCCTTCTTTCACCGACAAATACAATGATGAGGTTGAAAACCACCACATACCAGTAATCGTAAAATTGCTTCTACTACTGTAATGAAGGTAAAAATAATATTACGACTATAGGCGGAGGCAGTACGTACGCCGATGACTTGACAGCTCGTATCGAGTAGTTTTCTCCAGGGCAATAACAATATATTTATGCTTTACAATTTACATTATATTATATGCGATTTACAATAAACAATTTATAGTTTAAAATTTACAATATACAATAAACAATTAAATTTTCAAATTCTATTTTTAAATTACAATTTTTATTTAAGTATTTATTTGATATTTTAATAATTACTTTTCTGTAATAGAACTGCTACACAACACAGAAAAAAAATTGATAACAAATGAAAGATAAATCATTTTAAATGCAGGAACCGTAATCATTCATCACAATAACCAAGTTGAATGAATAAAATCAATTAAAATATTTACTGCTAAGGAAATTATGATATGAAGAAATTAGCAAAAAATAATCACTAAATAATAAATTACCAATTAATATTATAAATAGTTATTTGGTTCCATAAAGCATAAAAACGTGGGCTAATCGTGGGCAAGGTTTATATATATATATATATATATTTATTTCGATTTCTAACAAGAATAAATCGAAATTCTATAAATCAGCTCACTGTGTTCATTTTCACTTGGGACAAATTTATAAAATTTAACTTATTCCGCCAATGTATATTTAATGTAAAAGCCAAATGGGAAATTGTAACGAAGAATATAAGAACAGTGACACCATTTTTTAAATCATAATTAAAACATAAGTTTTGTTCCATAATGTATTCATTAATCACCGCTTAAATTTGACATCAATCTTTGTCTGAAAATATTATTAGCGGAAACCCGTCAAACACTGGACTACATTCTTAAAAGTAGGGTAAATTATCACCAGCTACGTCATATGTAAGTATGCAATGGCCCTTACCATTTTCTTTATAAAACTAAAATAACATATAAAAATTAATATTTATTATTAAACTGAAAATATAGATAAAACAGGTATTTGATACCAGAATAAAACAATAAATTTACACAATACAAAATAAAAAACGAATGCCTTGACAAAATCAAAAATATTACAAATATAAATATTGGCAGGAAACCTTCTTCACGTAGTGAATCGGTTAACAGAACAATGCGAAGTGAGTAGACAATTGTTAAAAGTTTGCAGACGTGCAGATAACAATTATTTTTTGTTCTTTCTAATATTCCACGTTACAAGCAATATGTCTTATTAATCCAAATTGTTTCTGAGATCCTCATAAATGGTATATTTTTTGCAGTTATATGCTTTACTTTAAGTTGGTTAACGCAAACACCGATCATTGATTTATCTTCAACAGAAAAACGATATGAATTTGATGTTTTTCCGTTTCCATTTCGGTTTCTTTTTAACGCCACATTTTCTCGGCAAATCAAACCCACTTCGCTATACGTTTTTTATACAAATTTATTTACCGCGTTTAGGTTACTAAAAAACCTTTTCCATTCATTACACTACGTTGGTCTTATTGTATTTGATAGACAAATTTTAATATCTGCCGCTCCATCAGGAATTATATCTAATTTATAAAAATCTGTACCGGTTATTGCTGTTTTGTAAGCGGTTTCGTGTCCTGCATTTGCAGGGTGCTCTGGAATCCATTCAAATACACAACGCTATCCCTATTTGAGTTAAACAGTAGTAAATGCACGATATGCATTGAATATGGACGTCTCTAAAGCTCTGGTTCTGAATTGGAGTAATGCACTTATGGTGTCGGTACATAAAAGCACTCTTCTTTCGTAGTACTGTTCTGATTAGCAAAGAGCTTGCTGTGTTGCATAAAGTTTTGCTGTACAATTTCAGTGATAAACATTTAAATTAAAGTAGCTTCTGGATAAGTTAAGCACGTACCAAATGTAGATTAATTGGATGAAGGTTCTTTCGAAGTGAACACAGTAGCCTTCTTTCACCGACAAATACAATGATGAGGTTGAATACCACCACATACCTCTAATCGTTAAATGCCTTCTACTACTGCAATGAAGATAAAGTAGAAGTAAAATAACGACTAGAGGCGGAGGCAGTACGTACGCCGATGACTTGCCAACTCGTATCGAGTAGTTTTCTCCAGGGCAATAATAATATATGTATGGTTTACAATTTACATTATATTATATATAATTTACAATAAACAATTTATCGTTTGAAATTTACAATTTACAATCAGCAATTAAATTTTCAAATTCTATTTTTAAATTACAATTTTGATTTAAGTATTTATTTGATATTTTAATAATTACTTTTCTGTAATAGAACTGTTACATAACACAGAAAAAAAAAATTGATAACAAATGAAAGAAAAATGATTTTAAATGCAGGAACCGTAATCATTCATCACAATAGCCTAGTTAAATGAAAAAAATCAATTAAAATATTTACTGCTAAGGAAATTATGATATGAAGAAATTAGCATAAATAATCATTAAGTAATAATTTACCAATTAATATTATAAGTAGTTATCTGGTTCCATAAGGCATTAAAACGTGTGGTAAATATATATGTATATATATTTCGATTTCTAACCAGAATAAAACGAAATTTTATAAATCAGCTTACTGTATTTATTTTCACTTGTGAGAAATTTATAAAATTGTACTGTCTCCTTCATTGTTTATTTAATGTAATAGCAAAATGACAGATATTACGAAGAATACAAGAACAAAACTCCATTTTTTAAAACATAATAAGGTCTAGACAACAACATAGACGCTACAGACAAAGCTCAATTTTAGGATCTCGTTAAATTAAATAATGAATTTCGGAATTTTTGACTGATGAAAGATAGTGCTCTTTTTAGCAATGACGTTCTGTTATTCTGCATTAACAAATATCTTTCTGTATATAGTTCATTTTATATTAATACAACTAATGTAGTAGTAGTCCATTTACTACTCTATTGGAGGTAAAAGTAAAATTAATATAAGAGACTGTGGCAATAAGTACGTTTCGTCCTGTTTTCTCCGGGGCAATAATAATATATGTATGCTTTCCAATTTACATTTGTTATCTACAATTTACAATTAACATTATATAGTTTAAAATTTACTATTTACAATATGCAACCTCAATTATCAAAATTTAATTTTAATTTTCAATTTTGAATTAAGTATCCGTTTTATATAATCATAATTGCTTTTCTGCAATAGAACTGTTACATAACATAGAAATTTAATATTGATCAACAATGAAGCATAAATCTATTTATGTATAGCAAGCTTTCACCATCACAATACCATGTTATATGATTAAAACCAATTAAAAAATTTACTGCTAAGCAAGTTATGATAACGCGAAATTAGCATAAATAATTATTAAATAATAAATTAACAATTAATATTATAAATAGTTATCTGGTTCCATAAAGCATTAAAACGTGGGCTAAATATATATATATTTCGATTTCTAACAAGAATAAATAATAATATTGTAAATAGCTCACTTATTACATACAGCATTAAAATTAAATGGGATATTTTAACGGAGAATACAAGAAAAAAGACACAATTTATAAAACACAATTAATTCTAGTCCACAACAAAGAAGCTACAGTAAAACCCAAGTTTTAAGATCTCGTTAAAATAAACAATGAAGGTCTAAATTTCTGGCAAATAAAAATGTGCTCTTTTTGATCAATGACGATAAATTCAGCATTATTGATTTATTGATTCTATTAGTCTACATTAACAACTAGGATTCTATATATAGTTCATTGTATTTTTCTTCACCTGTGATATTAAAAGAAAGTATGCACTTATCAATGAAAACAATAACGAATATTACTACTATAAATGTGATATTCTAACTAAAATTACATGGAATCATTAGGTTGAAGATACGTGATGGACAAAGTATTATAACGGTTAAATTTCCAGTTGAAATTTAATATATTGTAAAGTTGTGAAAAGAAAGCTTATATTGTGTGGGTAAACGTATTCGCATAAAAAAAAAAATACCATGAATGTATGTAACTATTAAGAAAAAGATAACGACCGGTTATGGTAATTTAAGAGTGAATCCACCATCAAGATCCCGTCGTAGAAGGTGGTACACGCAAGAGAAGAGCTTACGTGATCTAATGATTCGTTTTGATGCACCACTCAATTCTGAAAGCTGATTGGGTATACCGGATGGCATTTTATGATGTCATTACCTATATAATATATTTCAAATATCAGAGTGTATTAAAAAAGTATCTGGAGACACATTCCCTTCACGTTTGTAATGTTCCTATATCATTCGACAAAATCACCATTCAAAAATCTGTCTAATATCAAATGCCTTAAAACGAAAAACAATAAAAAATTTAAATCTTGCCATGTCTAACCGGTTAATCTTCTATAAAATATTATTATTACTTATGTAGAGTAACTTATTGAAGTATTACGTTCAATTCCTATTATTGCAAAAGAGTCGTATGTATATTGTTGAATTTTCTTCGAAAAAACAAGACGTCATTATTATTTTCATCTTAATTCGTTGTAATAATATCACAATGAATTAAAATAACATAATGTTGAATGTAGCATTTAAATGTACAGTTTGTTCTGGAAAAAGTATACACGAACCAAATGTTGCTCAATTGGATGAAGGTTCTTTCGAAAGAACACAACAGCGTTCTTTCACCGACGAATATTACGATGACATTGAACACCACCACATAACTTATATCGTAAAATTTCTTTTACTACTGTCACAAAGGTAAAAGTAAAATTTCGATAAGAGGCTGTGGCAGTAAGTACGTAGTGGTCTTGCAAGCTGGTATCGTGATGTTTTCTCCAGGGCAATAATAATATATGTATTCTTTTCAATTTACATTATATTATCTACAGTTTAAAATTAACATTATATAGTTTAATATTTACTATTACAACTTGCAAATTCATATAAAATTCTATTTTTAATTTTCTATTATAAATTATTTGTTTTATATTTTTATAAATTGTTTTCTGCAATAAAACTGTTACATAACATAGAAATTTAATATTGAATACAAATGACAGGTAAAACATTTTATGTACTGGAACCTTTCACGTTCACCACAATACCAAGTTATATGTTTAAAATCAATTAAAACATTAATTCCTAAGCAAGTTACGATATCATGATAATAGCATAAATAATTATTAAATAATAAATTAAAAATTAATATTGTAAATAGCTAAGCTCTCTTATTACATACAGCATTAAAATGTGTGGTAAATATGTATATTTCGATTTCAACCAAAAATCATAAAACATTTTATAAATCTACTCACTGAGTATATTATCACTTGAGACAAAGTTGTAAACGTTAACATAATCTTCCAATATTTAATTGAATGTAATTATTGACGTTGAACGCCACCACATACCTTCTATCGTAAAATTCCATTTACTACTGCATTGTAGGTAAAAGTAAAATTACGACGAAAGGCTGTGGCAGTAACTACATAATCGCCTTGCAAGCCCGAATCGTGCTGTTTTCTCCAGGGCAGTAATAATATATGTACATTTTACATTATATTATGAACATTTTACAATTAATATTTTATAGTTTAAAATTTACTATTTACAACTTGTAAATTCATTTATAAAATTCTATTTTTAATTTTCAACTTTGAATTATGTATGTGTTTTATATTTTCATAATTTTTTTCCTGCAATAGAACGGTTATATAACATAGAAATTTAATATTGAATAGAAATGAAAGGTAAAACATTTTATGTACAGGAACCTTTCACGTTCACCACAATTAAGTTATATGCTTAAAATCAATTAAAACATTTATTCCTAAGGAAGTTACGATATCATGATAATAGCAAAAATAATTGTTAAATAACAAATTAACAATTAATATTGTAAATAGCTCTCTTATTACATACAGCATTAAAATGTGTGGTAAATATGTATATTTCGATTTTTACCGGTAATAATACAAAATTTTAGAAATCTACTCACTTAGTACATTATCACTAGTGACAAAGTTAAAAAAATTTAAGTTACTTCTCTAACGTATTCTTCAATCTAATAGGAAAATGAGTGATTGTAACGAAGAATATAAGAACAAAGACGCAATTTAAAAAACACAATAATTTCTAGTCAACAGCAATGATGATACAGACAAAGCTAAATTTTAAGATCTCGTTGAAATAAATAACGAAGGTTGTCAATTTCTGACGATTAAATTATGGTGCTCTTATTGAGCAATGACGATAAATTCATAGTTACTGCTTAATTTATTCTATTAGTCTAAATTAACAAATAGGTATCTATATATAGTTCATTGTATATTCTTCACCTGTGATATGAAAACAAAGTATGCACTTATCAATGTAAACAGTAACGAAAAATTGCTACTATAAATGTGCTATTCTAACTAAAATTCGATGGAATCATCAGGTTGAAGATACGTGGTGGACGAAGTATTACCACGGTTAAATTTCCAGCTGAAATTTAATATATTGTAAAGTTCTAGAAAGAAAGCTTATATTGTGTGGGTAAACGTATTCGCATAAAAGAAAAAATACCATGAATGTGTGTAACTATAAAGAAAAAGATATCAACCGCTTTTTGTAATTTAAGAGTGAATCCACCATCAAGATCCCGTCGTAGAAGGTGGTACGCGCAAAAGAAGAGGTTAAGTCATCTGATAATTCGGATTGCTGCACCACTCCATTCTGAAATCTTACTGTGTTTACCGGATGTCATTTTAGGACCTCATTACCTAAATATATATTTTAGTTATCAGAGGGATTTTAAAGAGTGCTAGGAGAAACATTCCCTTCACGTTATTAATGTTCCTATATCATTCGACAAAATCACCATTCAAAAAATCTGTCTAATATCAAATGCCTTAAAACGAAAAACAATAAAAAATTTAAATCTTGCCATGTCTAACCGGTTAATCTTCTATAAAATATTATTATTACCTATGTAGAGTAACTTTTCGATGTATTACGTTCAATTCCTATTATTGCAAAAGAGTCGTATGTATATTGTTGAATTTTCTTCGAAAAAACGAGACGTCTTTATTATTTTCGTCTTAATTCGTTGTAATATTATCAGAATGTATTAAAGTAACATAATGTTGAATGTAGCATTTAAATGTACAGTTTGTTCTGGAAAAAGTATACACGATCCAAATGTTGCTCAATTGGATGAAGGTTCTTTCGAAAGAACACAACAGCGTTCTTTTACCGACGAATACTTCGATGACGTCGAACACCACCACATACCATTTATCGAAAAATTCCTTTTACTACTTTAATTGAGGTAAAAGTAAAATTTCGGTAAGAGGCTGTGGCAGTAAGTACGTAGTCGTCTTGCAAGCTGGTATCGTGCTGTTTTCTCCAGGGCAATAATAATATATGTATTCTTTTCAATTTACATTATATTATCTACAATTTAAAATTAACATTATATAGTTTATTATATAGTTATATATAGTTTATTATTTAGTACATTATATAGTTTAAAATTTACTTTAGAGTAATTAACTCAGCGTCAAATAATGGGCAGGCAGGAGTAGGTTTCGTGATGAGCAAGAAGATAGGGAGGAGAGTGGAGTATTTCAAGATGCATAATGATAGAATCATTGTAATAAGGATAAAATCAAAACCTAAACCGACAACGATTGTTAACGTCTATATGCCTACAAGCGCCCATGATGATGATGGGGTAGAGTGTGTATACGAAGAGATTGATGAAGCAATTAAACACGTAAAAGGAGATGAAAATTTAATAATAGTTGGAGATTGGAATGCAAGCATTGGAAAAGGCAAGGAAGGAAATATAGTGGGTGAATACGGGCTGGGCAAAAAGAATGAAAGAGTGGACCGACTTATAGAGTTTTGCACGAAGTATAATTTAGTAATTGCCAACACCCAATTTAAAAATCATAATAGAAGAATATACACTTGGAAAAAGCCAGGCGATACTGCAAGGTATCAGCTAGATTATATCATGGTTAAGCAAATATTTAGAAATCAACTCAACAAAACTTACCCTGGAGCAGACATTGATAGCGACCATAATTTGGTGATAATGAAATGTAGATTGGGGTTTAAAAACCTGATGAAAAGGTGTCAGATGAATCGGTGGAATTTAGAGAAGCTTGAGGAAGAGGAGATAAAGAAGATTTTTGAGGAGGACATCGCAAGAGATCTGAGTAAAAAATATAAGGTAGAAAATGTAGAAGAAGAATGGGAGAATGTTAAAAAGGAAATTCTTAAATCAGCAGAAGCAAACTTAGGTGGAATAAAGAGAACTGGTAGAAAACCTTGGGTTTCAGACGATATATTGCAGCTGATGAATGAACGCAGAAAATATAATAATGCTAGTGATGAAGAAAGTAAAAGGTACTATCGGGAATTAAGAAATGCTATAAACAGGAAGTGCAAACTGGCGAAAGAAGAGTGGATTAAAGAAAAGTGTTCAGAAGTGGAAAGAGAAATGAACATTGGTAAAATAGACGGAGCCTACATGAAAGTTAAGGAAACTTTTGAGGTACATAAATTAAAATCTAATAATGTGTTAAACAAAGATGGTACACCAATATATAATACGAAAGGTAAAGTCGATAGATGGGTGGAATATATTGAAGAATTACACGGAAGAAATGAATTAGAAAATGGGGTTATAGAGGAAGAAGAGGAAATTGAGGAGGATGAAATGGGAGAAACAATACTGAGATCTGAATTTAAGAGAGCATTAAAAGATTTAAATGGCAGAACGGCTCCTGTAATAGACGGAATACCTGTAGAATTACTGCGCAGTGCAGGTGAGGAAGTGATTGATAGGTTATACAAGCTGGTGTGTAATATTTATGAAAAAGGGGAATTTCCGTCAGACTTAAAAAGTGTTATAGAAATGATACCAAAGAAAGCAGGGGCAGATAAATATGAAGAATACAGAACAATTAGTTTAACTAGTCATGCATCAAAAATCTTAACTAGAATTCTATACAGAAGAATTGAGAGGAGAGTGGAGGAAGTGTTTGGAGAAGACCAATTTTGTTTCAGGAAAAGTGTAGGGACAAGGGAAGCAATTTTAGGCCTCAGATTAATAGTAGAAGGAAGATTAAAGAAAAACAAACCAACATACTTGGTGTTTATAGACCTAGAAAAGGCATTCGATAACGTAGACTGGAATAAAATGTTCAGCATTTTAAAAAAAATTGGGTTCAAATACAGAGATAGAAGAACAATTGCTAACATGTACAGGAACCAAACAGCAACAGTAATAATTGAAGAACATAAGAAAGAAGCCGTAATAAGAAAGGGAGTCCGACAAGGATGTTCCCTATCTCCATTACTTTTTAATCTTTACATGGAACTAGCAGTTAATGATGTTAAAGAACAATTTAGATTCGGAGTAACAGTACAAGGTGAAAAGATAAAGATGCTACGATTTGCTGATGATATAGTAATTCTAGCCGAGAGTAAAAAGGATTTAGAAGAAACAATGAACGGCATAGATGAAGTCCTACGCAAGAACTATCGCATGAAAATAAACAAGGAGAAAACAAAAGTAATGAAATGTAGTAGAAATAACAAAGATGGACCACTGAATGTGAAAATAAGAGGAGAAAGGATTATGGAGGTAGAAGAATTTTGTTATTTGGGAAGTAGAATTACTAAAGATGGACAAAGTAGGAGCGATATAAAATGCCGAATAGCACAAGCGAACGAGCCTTCAGCAAGAAATATAATTTGTTTACATCAAAAATTAATTTAAATGTCAGGAAAAATTTTTGAAAGTGTATATTTGGAGTGTCGCTTTATATGGAAGTGAAACTTAGACAATCGGAGTAACTGAGAAGAAAAGATTAGAATCTTTTGAAATGTGGTGCTATAGGAGAATGTTAAAAATCAGATGGGTGGATAAAGTGACAAATGAAGAGGTATTGCGGCAAATATATGAAGAAAGAAGCATTTGGAAAAATATATTTAAAAGAAGAGACAGACTTATAGGCCACATACTAAGGCATCCTGGAATAGTCGCTTTAATATTGGAAGGACAGGTAGAAGGGAAAAATTGTGTAGGCAGGCCACGTTTTGAATATGTAAAACAAATTGTTGGGGATGTAGGATGTAGACGGTATACAGAAATAAAACGACTAGAACTAGATAGGGAATCTTGGAGAGCTGCATCAAACCAGTCAAATGACTGAAGACAAAAAAAAAAAATTACTATTTACAACTTGCAAATTCATATAAAATTCTATTTTTAATTTTCTATTATTAATTAAGTATTTGTTTTATATTTTTATAATTTTTTTTCTGCAATAAAACTGTTACATAACATAGAAATGTAATATTGAATACAAATGACAGGTAAAACATTTTATGTACTGGAACCTTTCACGTTCACCACAATACCAAGTTATATGCTTAAAATCAATTAAAACATTTATTCCTAAGGAAGTTACGATATCATGATAATAGCATAAATAATTATTAAATAATAAATTAAAAATTAATATTGTAAATAGCTAAACTCTCTTATTACATACAGCATTAAAATGTGTGCTAAATATGTATATTTCGATTTCTACCAAAAATAATAAAAAAATTTATAAATCTAGTCACTGAGTATATTATAACTATACTGAGACAAAGTTATAACTTTAACTTAATCTTCCAATATATAGTTGAATGTAATTATTGACGTTGAACACTACCACATACCTTCTATCGTAAAATTCCATTTACTACTGTATTGTAGGTAAAAGTAAAATTACGATGAAAGGCTGTGGCAGTAACTACGTAGTCGCTTTGCAAGCTCGAATCGCGCTGTTTTCTCCAGGGCAGTAATAATATATTTATCCTTTACAATTTACATTATATTATGAACATTTTACAATTAATATTTTATAGTTTAAAATTACTATTTACAACTTATAAATTCATTTATAAAATTCTATTTTTAATTTTCAACTTTGAATTGTGTATTTGTTTTATATTTTCATATTTTTTTTTCCTGCAATAGAACAGTTATATAACATAGAAATTTAATATTGAATACAAATGAAAGGTAACATATTTTATGTACAGGAACCTTTCACGTTCACCACAATACCAGGTTATAAGTGTAAAACCAATTAAAATATTTACTGCTAAGCAAGTTATGATATCACGAAATTAGCAAAAATAATTATTAAATAATAAATTAACAATTAATATTGTAAATAGCTCTCTTATTACATACAGCATTAAAATGTGTGGTATATATGTATATTTCGATTTTTACCAGGAATAATACAAAATTTTATAAATCTACTCACTTAGTACATTATCACTAGTGACAAAGATATAAAATTTAAGTTACTTCTCTAACGTATTCTTCAATTTAATAGCAAAATGAGAGATCGTAACGAAGAATATAAGAACAAAGACGCAAGTTGAATGTAATTATTGACGTTGAACACCACCACATACCTTCTATCGTAATATTCCATTTACTACTGTATTGTAGGTAAAAGTAAAATTACGATACTAGGCTGTGGCAGTAAGTACGTAGTCGTCTTGCAAGTTGGTATCGTGCTGTTTTCTCCAGGGCAATAATAATATATGTATTCTTTTCAATTTACATTATATTATGAACAATTTACAATTAACATTTTATAGTTTAAAATTTACAATTTACAACTTGCAAATTCAATTATAAAATTCTTTTTTTAATTTTCTATTATTAATTACGTATTGTTTTATATTTTCATAAATTCTTTTCTGCAATAGAACTGTTACATAACTTAGAAATTTTATATTGAATACAAATGAAAGGGATATAAATTTATGTACAGGAACCTTTCACGTTCACCAAAATACCAAGTTATATGTTTAAAATCAATTAAAAGATTTATTCCTAAGGAAGTATATCACTATAATAGCATAATTTATTATTAAATAAAAACTTAACAATTTATTTGGTAAATAGCTCTCTTATTAGATACAGCATTAAAATGTATGGTAAATATGTATATTTCGATTTCTACCAAGAATAATACAAAAGTTTATAAATCTACTCACTTAGTATCTATCAGTAGTGTCAACGTTATAAATTTAAATTACTACTCCAACGTATTCTTGAATCTAATAGCAAAATGAGAGATTGTAACGAAGAATATAAGAACAGAGACGCAATTTAAAAAACCCAATTAATTCTAGTCAACAACAAAGATTCTACAGACAAAGCTAAATTTTAAGATCTCGTTAAAATAAATAATGAAGTTTTGGAATTTCTGACAAATAAATGTTGGTGCTCCTTGTGTGCAATGACGATAAATACAGCAATACTGCTTAATTTATTCTATTATTCTACATAACAAATTGGTGTCTATATATAGTTCATTGTATACATTTACACCTGATGATATTAAATGAAGATTAGACTTATCAATTGAAAAAAGTACGAAAATAACTACTGTACATGTCCTATTCTAACTAAAATTGTATGGAATCATCAGGGTGAAGCTAAGTGATGGACGAAGTAGTAATTCCACGGTTAAATTTCCAGCTGAAATTTAATATATTGTAAAATTCTAGAAAGAAAGCTTATATTGTATGAGTAAACGCATTCGCATAAAACGAAAAATACCATATATGTGTGTAATTATTAAGAAAAAGATATCTACCGGTTTTTGTAATTTAAGAGTGAATCCACCATCATGATCCCGTCGTAAAGATGGTACACGTAAGAGAAGAAGACGTTTCGTCATCTGATGATTCGGGTTGCTGCACCACACCATTCTGAAATCTGACTGTGTTTACCGGATGTCATTTTAGGACCTCATTACCTAAATATATATTTCAGTTATCAGAGTTAATTAAAACAGTGCCAGGAGAAACATTCCTTTCACAAAATTTATGCTCCTATATCATTCCACAAAATCACCATCCAACTAATCTGCCGAATATCAAATGTTTCATAACGTATATAAAAAAATTTCAAATCTAGCCATTTCTAACCGCTTAAACTTCTAAAACTTATTATTGGTACTTATGTAAAATAACTTTTTAAAGTATTACTTTCAATTACATTTATTGCAAAAGAGTCATATGTTTTTATTTAATTTTCTGCTAAAAGCGGGACATCTATATTACGTCCTTCTAAATTCGTTTAAATATTATCAGAATGAATATAAGTAAACATAATGTTGAATGCGAACATTTAAATGTACAGTGTGTTCTGGAAAATGTATACACGAACCAGATGTTTCTTATTTGGATGAAGGTTCTTTCGAAAGAACACAGTAGCGTTCTTTTACCGACGAATACTACGATGATTGAACACCACCACATACCTTTTATCGTAAAATTCCTTTTACTACTTTAATTGAGGTAAAAGTAAAATTTCGATAAGAGGCTGTGGCAGTAAGTACGTAGTCTTCTTGCAGGCTGGGATGGTGCTGTTTTCTCCAGGGCAATAATAATATATGTATGCTTTACAATTTACATTATGTTATCTATAATTTTCAATTAACATTATATAGTTTAAAATTTCTAATTTACATATGCAAATTCAATTATCAAAATCTAATTTTAAGTTTCAATTTTGAATTAAGTATCTGTTTTATATATTCATAATTCCTTTTCTGCAATAGAACTGTTACATGACATACAAATTTAATATTGAACACAAATGCAGCATAAATCAATTTATGTACAGGAACCTTTGACGTTCATGACAATACCAAGTTATATGATTAAACCAAATTAAAACATTTACTGCTAAGCAAGTTATGACATCACGAAATTAGCATAAATAATTATTAAGTAATAAATTAACAATTAATATTGTAAATAGCTCTCTTATTACATACAGCATTAAAATGTGTGGTATATATGTATATATAAAATCTACTCACTTAGTATATTATCACTTGAGACAAAGTTATAAAATTTAACTCTATCTTCCAATGTATTCTTCAATGTAATAGCAAAATGAAGATTGTAACGAAGAATATAAGAAAAAAGACACAATTAATTCTTTTCATCATCAAAGATGCTACAGAAAAGCTATATTTTAAGATTTCGTAAAAATAAATAATGCAGGTTCCAAATTTCTGACAAATAAATGATGGTACTCTTATTGAGCAATGATGATAAA
The DNA here is from genome assembly GCF_047948215.1 of Lycorma delicatula. Classification (NCBI taxonomy): domain Eukaryota; kingdom Metazoa; phylum Arthropoda; class Insecta; order Hemiptera; family Fulgoridae; genus Lycorma; species Lycorma delicatula. Next base: position 35,772,571 of record NC_134466.1, read on the forward strand.
TTAGGCTTTACTGCTAAATTTAATCTATTATTCTATTAACATATAGGTATTTATATATAGTTCATTGTATAATTTTATACCTGATGATATTAAATGAAAGAATAGACTTATCAATGTAAAAAATAACGAAAATTACTGCTTTAAATGGGCTGTTCTGGTTAATATTGGATGGAATCATCAGCTTGAAGATAAGTGAGGGACGAAATTGTATTACCCCGTTTAAATTTCCAGCTGAAATTTAATATATTGTAAATTTCTAGAAAGAAAGCTTATATTGTGAGGGTAAACGTATTCGCATAAAAGAAAAAATACCTTGAATGTGATGTAATGATTATGAAAAAGATATCTACTGGTTATTGTTAATTTAAGAGTGAATCCACCATCATGATCCCTTCGGAGAAGGTGGTACACGTAAGAGAAGAGCTTACGTGATCTGATGATTCGGGTTGCTGCACTACACCATTCTGAAATCTGACTGGTTTTACCTCATGTCATTTTAAGACCTCATTACCTAAATATTTATTTCAGTTACCAGAGTAATTTAAAATGGTGTCTGGAGACACATTCCTTTCACGCTATTTATGCTCCTATATCATTCGACAAAATCACCATTCAACCAGTTTGTCTAATTTCAAATGGCTGATAACGTTTACCTATAAAAAACTTTCAAATCTAACCATTTCAAGCTGGTAAAACTCCTAAAACATATTATTAGTACTTATGTAAAGGTACTTTTAGAAGTATGACGTTCAATTCCAATTATTGCGAAAGGGTCATATGTTTATTGCTGAATTTTTCTGCGAAAAACGAGACATCTATATTACGTTCATCTTAATTCGTTTAAGTATTATCAGAATGAATTTAAGTGAAATAATGCTGAATGTGATTTTATATCGTTGAACAATAATGTTTATGTTTCCTTTGAAAAATTTTTCTTCTGCAGTTATTTACCGTTGAATTATTTGACTTCCATTATCGGAAAACTGAAAGTTCCCTACGTTGATTCATTAAACGCTTTTGTTGCATCTATATTAATAAAAAGGAATTGCATTATTTATAACTTTAAACCTCTCGTTCCTGCATATAATATAATTTTTGTCAACACGTAAACTTTTGAGTTTTTCAAGAAAAATCGTCTAATGTTTGCAGAAAAAAATCAACATTTTTGGTCACGAAAAATGGTAAAAGGTTTGACTTTACAAAAAGCATTATTACAGAATTGTTTGCTGATATTTTATTCCTTCATCAATTTCTGCGGTTATTTAGTATGTAATAAATTCAGGAACCAGAAGAGTTCCATCTATATCTTGGGTGAAGATATAGATGGTGGTTATATAGTACCGATGTTTGGCACTATATAATTTTGTTCCTTGAGGTATTCACTAATTACTGCTTCAATCCCTGTTGTGCGAAAGAATATTAACGGAAACCCAACAAACACTGGACTACATTCTTAAAAATAGTGTAAATCATCACCAGCTATGTCATATATAAATGTGTAAAGGACCTTACCTTTTTCTTTATTACACGAAAATAACAACAAAAAACATTTAAGCAGTAAGATGTATTAATAAACTGAAAATACAAATGGAAAAGGGTTTTGATACCAAAATAAAACAATAACTACACACAAACAACAAAATAAAAACGAATGCATTGACAACACTGAAATTATTACAAATATACATATTGGTAGAAAACTTTCTTCACTTATAGAATCGGTTAACAGAACAATGTGAACTGAGTAGACAATTGTTAATAGTTCTCAGGCGTGCAGGTAAACAACTATTTTTTCTTCTTTCCCATTTTACAAATTAGAAGCAATATGACTTATTAGATTAAATTGTTTCTAAGATCTTCATAAATGGTATTTTTTTCCGTTGGATGCTTGACAGTAAGTAGCTTAATACAAACACCGCTCATTGATCTATCTTCAACAGTTAAAAAAATATGAATTTGATAATCTTGTGTGATCAATTCCGTCTTTCGTTAACACCACTTTTTCTCGGCAAATCAAACCCACTTCGGTATACATTTTATATACAGATTTATTTACTGCGATTAGTTTACTAAAAAACCTTTTCCATTCATTACACCACCTTTTTCTTATTGTATTTATAAGACAAATTTTAATATCTGCCACTCCAACAGGAATTATAACAAACTGTACCTGTTGTTGCAGTTTCTTCTGCGATTTCGTGTCCTGCGTTTGCAGCATGCTGTTTAATCCAAACAAATACACATCGCTGTCCTCGTTGATTTAAAATGTACAAAATGTACGATATGTTTGCAATAAGGACGTCTTTATTTAACATGTTCTGAATTGCAGTAATTGATTAGGGTGTCGGAACGGAAAAGCATTCTTCTTTCGCAGTAATGTTCTTAATAGGAAGAGGGGGCTGTGATTCATTAAGTTCTGCTATAAAAATCCAGTAACCAAACATTTAAATGTACAGCAGGTTCTGGAAAAGGTATACACGCACCAATATTTGATAAATTGGATGAAGATTCTTTCAAAGTGTACACCGTAACCTTCGTTCAACGAATACTACGATTACGTTGAACACCACCACAACCCTTCAATCATAAAATCGAGACGGTCACGGTACGTACGTAGATGTCTTGGCAGCTTCGATATGTGCGGTTTTCTCCAGGTGGTTGATAGTATATTTATGTTCTACAATTTAAAATGAACTATACACAATTTACCATTAAAAATTTATAGTTTGAAATTAACAATTTACAACTTGCAAATCCAAATTTCAAATTCTATTTTTAATTTTCAATTTTCAATTTAGTGCTTATTAATTATTTTAATAATTTCTTTTCCGAAAGAGAACATTTACATAACATAGAGTTTGATTATTGAATACAAATAATAAAAAATCAATATATGTACAGGAACCTTACACATTCATCCCAATACCCAAGTTATATGAATAAAATCAAACATTTACTGGTAAGAAAATTATTATATCACAAATCATCATAAAATGTTGATAAGTAATTATTAAATAATTAATTAAAATTTATATTATAAATAGCGATCTGGTTACATACAGCATTATAGCCAGCGGTAAAAAGATATATTTTGATTTCTACCAAGAATAAATCATAATTTTATAAACCTACACACTGTGTTTATTATCACTTATGACAAAGCTATAAAATTTAACCTACTCATCCAGCGTATACCTGAAAATGATTGTAAAATGAGAGATTTTAACGAAGAATATAAATCAAAAGACACATATTTAAAAACACAATTAATTCTAATCAACAACAAAGACACTACAAACAAAGCTCTACGTTAAGCTCTCGCTAAAATAAATAAAGAAGATTCTGAATTTCTGACAAATAAAAGCTGCAACTCTTTTTCAGCACAGACGTTCTAATAGCCTGAATTAACAAATACTTTTCTATATATATTTCATCGTAAATTGATACAACTGATGATTCAAACGAAAGAATCATCAGTTTCTTTTCAATTTAAAAAATAACGAAAATTACTGCTCTAAATGGGCTATACTATCTAAAATTGGATAGAATCATCAGCATGTAGATAAGTGAAACAGAAATAATATTACCACGGTTAAATTTTCAGCTGAAATTTAATATATTGTAAAGTTCTAGAAAGAAAGCTTATATTGTGTCGGTATAAGTATTCGAATAAAAAAAAATACCGAAATAAAAAGGTAAATATATCAGATTATAAAGAAATAGATCTCGACGGGTTGTTAATTATATCACAAAGTCATAATAAAGTGTCCATAAATAATTATAAAATAATTCATTTTTCATTTATTTTATAAATAGTGATCTCTGTTTGCATACAACATTAAAACGAGTGGTAAATAAATATATTTCTATTCCTACCAAGAATAAAACAAATTTTATAAATTTACTTACTGTGTTTATTATCACTTACGACAAAGCTATAAAATTTAACCTATTCCTCCAGGGTATACATTAAAGTGATAGCAAAATGAGAGATTGTAACAAAGAATATAAAAACAAAAGACACAATTTTAAAAAAATAATTAGTTCTAGTAAACATCCAAGAAGCTTAACTCGAAGCACTAGGTTAGGCTCTCGCTAAAATAAATAAAGATGGTTCAGAATTTCTAACGAAAGTAACTGGTGTCTTTTTATGAACGTAGACGTCTATTAGTCTGCATTAACCAATAATTTCTTATATATAATTTATCGTATATTGACATACCTGGCGATGTCAAACGAAAGAATTCACTTATCAACTTAAATAATAACGATAATTACAGCCTTAAATGGGCTATCCTAATATAAATGTATAGAAATTTAGATTGGATGGAATCATCAACGTGTGTTGATAAGCAATACAGGAAATACTACCTTCCCGTGGTTAATATTTCCAACTGAAATTTAATTAATTGTAAAGTTCAACTAAATTTGACGTCAATCTCTGTTGTCCGAAAGAATTCTTAACGAAAACCCAACAAACACTGGACTACATTCTTAAAAATAGGGTAAATCATCACCAGCTACGTCATATATAAGTGTTTAAAGGGCCTTAAAATTTTGTTTAATAACACGAAAATAACAACAAAAAACATTTAAACACTAATATGTATTATTAAACTGAAATTATAGGTGGAAAAGAGATTTGATACCAAAATAAAACAATAAATATACTCAAACAAGAAAATGAAAAACGAATTCCTTGACAATACCAAAATTATTATATATATAAATATTGGTAGGAAAACTTTTTCACTTAGAGAATCGTTAAACACTAATATTTGAACTGAATTGATAATTGTTAATAGTTTGCGGATGTGCAGAACAAAGAACTATTTTTTTTTCTTTCCCATTTTCCAGATTAGCAGAAATATTACTTATTATATCAACATCTTTCTGAGGTCCTCATATACGGTACACTTTTTCCATTAGATGCTTCACTGTAAGAAGATTAATACAAAAACCGCACATTGATCTTTCTTCAACTGTTAAAAAAAATATGAATCTGATAATCGTGTGTGACCGATTTCGTGTCAGGCTACCGTTACCTTTTCTCGGCAAATCAGTCTCATGTCGCTATTCGGTTTTTATACAATTTTTTTAACCGCGTTTATTTTAATACCTTTTTGATTCATTCCACCACATGATTTTTATTGGGTTTGATACACAACTTATAATATCTTCTACTCAAACAGGAATTATATATAAATTATAAGAAACTGTTTCCTTTCCTGCAGTTTCGTCTGCGATTTCGCGTCCTGCGATTGCAGCATGCCCTGGAATTATGCAAATACACATCGCAGTCATAGTTGATATTAGAATGTCCAAAATGTACAAGATGTATGCAATAAGGACGTCTTTAATGCTCTTGTTCTGAATTGCAGTAAGTGCACTTAGCAAGTCGGAATGTAAAAGCACTCTTGCTTCGCAGTAATGTTATGAGTAGCGAAGAGCTAGCTGTGTTGCAAAAAATTCAAATGTACAGTAAGTTCTGTAGAATACGCAAAACGTTTTGATTAATTCGATGAAGTTTCTCTCGAAGTGTACACCGTCTTCTTTTACCGACGAATACTACGATGACGTTGAACACCACCACAAACCTTTAATCGTAAAATTCATTCTACTACTGTAATGGAGGTAGAAGTAAAATTACGATTAGAGGCGGAAGCAGTACGTACGCAGAAGTCTGGCAAGCTCGTATCGTAGGGTTTCTCCAGGGCATTAATAATATATGTATGCTCTAAAATTTAAACTATATACATACAATTTACAATTAACTCATTATTGTTTAAAATTTACAATTTACAACTTGCAATTTTATTTTCAAATTTTTAATTTAAATTTCAATTTTGAGTTAAGTATTTATTATATATTTTAATAATTTCTTTTCTGAAATAGAACTGTAACATAACAAAGAATTTTAATATTAAATACAAATCAAAGATAAATCAATATATGTACAGTAACGTTACACGTTCATCACAATACCCAAGTTACATGAATAAAATCAAATAAAATATTTACTGCTACGGAAATTATATCACGAAATTAGCATAAATAATTATTAAATAATAAATTAACAATTAATATATATATTACAATAAATATACACAAACATCAAAATGAAAAACGAATGCATTAACAATACCAAAATTATTACAAATATAAATATTGGTAGGAAATCTTCTTCACATAGTGAATCGTAACAGAACAATGTGAACTGAGTAGACAATTGTTAATAGTTTGCAGGCGTGCAGATAAACAACTATTTTTTCTTCTTTCCCATTTCCATGTTAGCAGCAATATGACTTATTAGATCAAAGTGTTTCTGAGATACTCTTAAATAGTATTTTTTTCCGTTGGATGCTTGACAGTAAGTAGCTTAATACAAACACCGCTCATTGATCTATCTTCAACAGTTAAAAAAACATGAATTTGATAATCTTGTGTGATCAATTCCGTCTTTCGTTAACACCACTTTTTCTCGGCAAATCAAACCCACTTCGGTATACATTTTATATACAGATTTATTTACTGCGATTAGTTTACTAAAAAACCTTTTCCATTCATTACACCACCTTTTTCTTATTGTATTTATAAGACAAATTTTAATATCTGCCACTCCAACAGGAATTATAACAAACTGTACCTGTTGTTGCAGTTTCTTCTGCGATTTCGTGTCCTCCGTTTGCAGCATGCTCTGCACCTCAACTACACATCGCTGTCATCTTTGATTTAAAATCTATGATATATTAGCAATACGGAGGTCTTTAATGTTCTTGTTCTCAATTGCAGCAATGCACTTAGTGAGTCGGAACATAAAAGCACTCTTCTTTCGCAATAATGTTCTGATTACCGAAGAGCTTAAGTAGTATAGAAACCTCAGGTCCGGCTGTAATTTACCCCCACAACTTTACAGCCGGAACTGAGGTTTTTTCACGATCGCTGATTGGTCGATACACTTCCCACCACTTTACACGAAATCCTAAAAGCTTAAAAGGGTTTAAGCTAACATTAATAACACATCATTATTAAAATTTTTTTTATTATAAGACCATGAATTTTGAACGAATTGATTATGCTAGTAAATTAGTATTTTGTTGCAAAAATCTGTCCGAGAAGAATGATTTAATTTCGTTTTTAGATAATACAGATGGTGATATTGAACAATTATATAAAAAATACACTTCTAATCCATTTACTATAAAATTAATGTGTGAATATATTAAAGATGTTTTTATTTCATATGGAAAATATCTTTATAAATCAAATAAATTGGAAAAAATAAAACTTTTCGTGGAAAATAAATTGTCTATTGAAAGCGCTTTTGATGATTTAATTGAACAATATTTTGAATTGAAACATAAACTAAATAAAGAAACCTCTGTTTTTGAATTGACGTTGCCTATTCAAATACCAGATACAAAAAAAAAACTTTAGGTGGTTCTTTAATAAAACACTTGTGGAATGTTGGTGAAAAAAATTTTGTAGATATTTATGAATTTTTAATGGATATGAAAGATGTGGTATTTAACGCTACAAGATTACGTGTTAAAAAATATAAAGGAGACAATATTAAATATTATATAGTCGTTGTTGTAGAGTTGGAAAAATGCGTGGGTAATAAATGTGATTTTTGTAAAGTTAACTTACACGCAGCACTAGATTTGCTTTAAATGTGTGTGAAACTCAAACCGTTTTGAATGAAGAGTATATTTATATGCTTATGAAACAATTAACGAATCTTTTGAAAGATTTATTCAAATGGGAAGTGGGTGGGTTATGAATAAAATATTAAGCTTGAATCTCTCAATATCAGAATTCGATCTACTTTATGGGGGTAATAGTACATATTTACAAACACCAAAAGCTCTATTAAATAAACGTGCTATAATAAATGTACAAAATGATGATGAAAAATGTTTTTTATGGTCAATTCTAGCACATCTATTTCCTTGTAATATAAATAAGTGTCGTTTTCATCCTATAAACAATTTGAAAATCGATAAACATGAAAGGAATAGAATATCATGTTTGTGTTAAAGATATTCATAAATTTGAAGCACAAAACCCAGATATTGTTGTAAATGTCTTGTGTTATGATATTGAAGGTGACAAAGAATCATTTAATTCTAATGATTTATATATAAAACACGTGAATGGCAATCGAAAAATTGTCATTTGGTTATTGTTATTAACTGATGTTAAATTAATTCGCTCCCATTATACTCTAATAAATATGACAACCAAATATAATGGTTTGTCAAGGATGTTGATTGGTAATAATAAAAGTTGTAGAAAAGGTGAATATTGCCCCTATTGGTTGCATTGTTTTAAATCTTGGTCAAATGAAAGCGAAGCTAAAGAAAAGCTTGCAAAACAAATTGAAGATTTTACAAAAGGAAAGATTCAGAGAATTACAATGCAAAAGGAATGGATTGGTGTAGGAGAGAATCGTAGACGAGGTAATTTAGTATCGTTTAAAGACTATTCTTCAACATTACCGGTGCCGTTTGTTATATATGCAGATTTCGAATCGTTTATAATTCCAAACCATATTGCAAATCCCGAACCGGGTACTAGTAATACTACAAAAACACATACCCATAAACCATCTGGATATTGCTATGTAATTATCGATGAAAACCGTAGTATTGTCATGCGAAATTATACAGGGCCACTACAGATGATGACAAGGTAGTTGAAAAGTTTCTCGTTGATTTATGTAATAAATAGGAATTTTTCAAATTGTCAACTAATAAAGAGTGTATTATGAGTGAAAAAGATCAAGAAAAATTTGAAAATGATACAAAATGTGTTATATGTGGAGATGAGCTTATTGTGAACCGTGTCTGACACCATTCACATACAAGTAATAAATTTATTGGGCCGGTCCATGAAAATTGCAATTTAAATTGCAAACACGCAACATTTATTCCAGTTGTATTCCATAATTTACGCGGTTACGATTCACATCATATTGTATCGGCGTTGAATGAATTGAAGGATAAATTTGAAATTTCTTGTATTGCAAACAGTGAAAAACTTGTATCTATAACACTCAAGAATGAAATATCATACCGATTTATAGATTCGTACTAATTTCTATCTTATAGCTTAGATGAATTAGTGAAAAGTTTATTTGATCATTATCATTTATATAGTATGAATAAGAAAAGATTTTTATAACAATATATAAATTATTTTTTTTAAATATACAAAGAAATTGCGAAGAAAATAAAAAAACAAATGGAGACGTTTAATATGTTGATCCAACGAAATGGTGTTTATCCCCATACATATATTACATCGGCATCTGTTTTCTATAAAAGACAATTACCATCCATCGAAGCGTTTTATGATGATTTAAAGAGAGAAAACATCTCTGAATATGATTATAGACATGCGCAAAACGTTTGGAATAGTTTTAAAATTGAGATGCTTTGTGAATACCACGATTTCTACATGAAATTGGACGTTATGCTGTTGGCCGATGTGTTTGAAAATTTTCGTGAGAAAATGATTCACACAAACAAGTTGGATCCTTGTCATTATACATCGGCACCACATTTATCATGATTTGCAGCACTCAAGGCGACAAAAGTAGAATTGGAACTTATTACAGACCCCGATATGTATTTGTTTTTTGAAAAAGCCATTCGCGGTGGGATATTGATGATTCCGAACCGTTATGCGCTGGCAAACGATCCCAATATAGACAACTTTGATGAAAATAAACCGACGAAATTTATTAAATATTACTATGCCCGATCTCTTTATGGACAATGTATGACTAGCCGTTACCAGTAGATGGATTTAGTTGGTGTAATGAAAATGAACTCGAACATTTGTTTATAAATGTGCAAAATGTAAAAGACGTCGAGGAAATTGATTATATATTGGAAGCTTATTTAACATACCCTTAACACTTACATAAAAACACATAGAGATTATCCCCTTGCGCCAGAGAAAAAATCTATCGCCAAAAATATGCTTTCTCCATTTCTTTCGGAGAAAAACGTACACCTTGTATAAAACTATTGTGCACTCTGGAAAATAAACATAAATACGTCGTACATTATAGAACGTTAAAATTGTATCTTCAACAGGGAATGGCGATGACGAAAATACACAGCGCTGTTAGTTTTAGACAACCTCCGTGGTTGAAAAATTACATTTCGAAAAATTTCTATGCATGGTGCCGCACAGATGATCCGATTGAAAAAAAAAGTCTATAAGCTATTAATCAACAGTGTTTATGGTAAAACAATTGAAAATGTAAGAAAGCGAATCGACATGCGATTAATCAGCATTAAATTAAAATTTAAAAAATTAAACGCCAGCCCGAGAGTAAAACATTATTACATTTATGGAAACGATGTGGTTGGAATAACAATGTTGAAAAAAGATATATATTTAAACAAACCCATATATGTAAGGATTTGGCAAAACTAATCATGTATGATTACCATTATAACCACGTTTTACCTAGATATGGTCATGAAAACATAAAACTGCTAATGACAGATTCGTTATTATATTCAATAGCGCCAACAAAACAGGAACATTTTGATACACATCAAAAAGATGGAAATATTTACGGTCGGGATATAGGACTTTTAAGAGATGAAATGGGTGGGGTGACAATCTATGAATTGTCAGGTTGAGAGCAAAAATGTATTCAATGATTTGGGGACGTAGACAGGAGGATTTAGAATAAAAAAAGACGGCCAAGGGAATTAAAATTGGTTCTCGTATATACGATAAAGATTGCAATTTAAACGTTTTAAATCACGAGCTTTATAAAGACTGTTTATTCAATAGAAACATTTCATATTCTACTTCGAAATCATTACGTAGTTTTAACCACCAAATATACTCGATTGATCAGTGTAAAAAAGCTCTTTCTCCATATGACCACAAAAGATTCGTATTGGAAAACTTTATAGATACAATCCCATATAGGGATAAAAATATTGATGAATATTTATTAAAAAAAAAAGAAACTAGTTTAATATGCAACATCAATGCTGCCACATGTAATCTCTATATCATGGTAATTATGACCATTGGCCGTTTTTCTCATACCCTTGTATATTATATAAACGTCTTTAGAATTGTTAACTTCATTTAAATCTGACAGTGTAAGATCATTGAACCTTTGCGGTAAAAATATTTTTCCAAATCCTTCAACTGTAGCAATAATTGAATCACCAATTTTTTGTTTTTATAAACTCTACTTTTTGAATTCGATAACGCCTATTTTCCATCATTTCATGACGTGAAACGACTTTTTGTTGTGTATACAAAAATAATACTAATTACGAGCAACGTTGTGCAAATCTTTTTATAATTTAAATAAATCAATTTGTCGGAAATATTATACATTTTTACGGTCTATAAAAAGGAATATTATAATGTTTTTTTTTGTCTTCAGTCATTTGACTGGTTTGATGCAGCTCTCCAAGATTCCCTATCTAGTGCTAGTCGTTTCATTTCAGTATACCCTCTACATCCTACATCCCCAACAATTTGTTTTACATACTCCAAACGTGGCCTGCCTACACAATTTTTCCCTTCTACCTGTCCTTCCAATATTAAAGCGACTATTCCAGGATGCCTTAGTATGTGGCCTATAAGTCTGTCTCTTCTTTTAACTATATTTTTCCAAATGCTTCTTTCTTCATCTATTTGCCGCAATACCTCTTCATTTGTCACTTTATCCACCCATCTGATTTTTAACATTCTCCTTTAGCACCACATTTCAAAAGCTTCTAATCTTTTCTTCTCAGATACTCCGATCGTCCAAGTTTCACTTCCATATAGAGCGACACTCCAAACATATACTTTCATAAATCTTTTCCTGACATTTAAAGTAGATTTTGATGTAAACAAATTATATTTCTTACTGAAGGATCGTTTCGCTTATGCTATTCGGCATTTTATATCGCTCCTGCTTCGTCCATCTTTAGTAATTCTACTTCCCAAATAACAAAATTCTTCTACCTCCATAATCCTTTCTCCTCCTATTTTCACATTCAGTGGTCCATCTTTGTTATTTCTACTACATTTCATTACTTTTGTTTTCTTCTTGTTTATTTTCATGCGATAGTTCTTGCGTAGGACTTCATCTATTCCGTTCATTGTTTCTTCTAAATCCTTTTTACTCTTGGCTAGAATTACTATATCATCAGCAAATAGTAGCATCTTTATCTTTTCATGTTGTACTGTTACTCCGAATCTAAATTGTTCTTTAACATCATTAACTGCTAGTTCCATGTAAAGATTAAAAAGTAACGGAGATAGGGAACATCCTTGTCGGACTCCCTTTCTTATTACGGCTTCTTTCTTATGTTCTTCAATTGTTACTGTTGCTGTTTGGTTCCTGTACATGTTAGCAATTGTTCTTCTATCTCTGTATTTGAACCCAATGTTTTTTTAAATGCTGAACATTTTATTCCAGTCTACGTAATCGAATGCCTTTTCCAGGTCTATAAACGCCAAGTATGTTGGTTTGTTTTTCTTTAATCTTCCTTCTACTATTAATCTGAGGCCTAAAATTGCTTCCCTTGTCCCTATACTTTTCCTGAAATCAAATTGGTCTTCTCCTAACGCTTCTTCTACTCTCCTCTCAATTCTTCTGTATAAAATTCTAGCTACGATTTTAGACATGTCGTGTTTGTTGTCAATTGATGGAAACGATTCGTTGATTAAAAAACATTTTTTCCTCCAATAGATCTTTCAAAGGGGCAATATGAATTGGGCTTAAAATGGTTGATGACGGCCAACACGATTCCAAATGTAGAAGAGAATAAAAATAATAAATCGTGTTTTGCGTTCGACAAGGACGTTAAAAAAGATGAAAATAACAATTATGAATTTAAAAAGAAAAATTACATAACAATACCAATGGATAGTTATGAAATTGAAGATGTTGGTGAATATATACAAAACGAGATGAAGAAAATTAAAAAAAATCAATCGTTTTGCGAGCAAATACCAATACGTTACAATGTGAAATTAAAAGCACGTGTGGATAGATTTTTCGGATGATTCAAGTATTGGCAGTCTATTGGGTTATGGGTCGAGAATTCTCAAACCAAATCCAACACACCATTCCGATCGAATAATAAATATCGCCCCTGTAAATGGAATACTTGTAAAATGTAATATTATTTCTGGCGGATATAAAAACAAGAAACAGGATTGCATTTTGTATGATTTCCCACTCCTGGTGAAAAGATTGAAGAATGTCCATTTTATATTACATTCATCCCATTAGACAAAAAAGAAATTACCAACTTGATTGTTAAATTTACGCGGCGAACGGGTAAGCATGTCGTTGGTGTTGAGAGAATGTAAATAAGTTATTGCAATTTAATTTTTTTTCTCTTTATTAGAAATGCCGTACTGTGACGACAACGACGTCAAAAAAAAACATATAAACTAACAGAGGAAAACAATAAGAAATTAAAATCTCTAGGATTTGAAATTGTCGATGGAAAATTAAAAAGCACCAATAAGTTATTGAAATGAAAAATAATTTTTTATTTTCAGATGATTATTTAAATGTTAAAAGAGTCGCGTCTACTGACGAATCGTTAACATATAAACAAATACATAAACACACCCCGTTTGAAAACAACTTTAAAACGGGCTATAAAATTATAATAAGAATAAATCAATCGGACGAGTATACTGTTCCGGGCGATAGTTGTCTACGTATTCGTGCGAAACATGCTGGTGAAAACAATAAAAAATCAATAACATCAGAATTGGTTAATTTTGCCGACGCCTTTCTATTCGATGAAATTGTTTACAAAATAAACGGCCATGAGGTGGCCAGCACGAAAAACGTAGGTGTGACCTCTATTATGAAAAATATAATTTCAATAACAAACGATTCGATTCTATTGTTGGAACAAGCCGGCTGGGTTACTGGTACAAATAAAATTGATATAGACGATGATGGGGTGTTTACTTTATACTTTCCGCTTTCAATGTTGTTGGGTTTTGCCGAAAATTACAAGAAAATAATTATTAACAACAGGCAAGAATTGTTATTGAAACGTACTAGTGATGATGTAAACGCAATACTGGCCATGGTTTCAGATCATAAATCTAGAGTAGAAATAATGGATGTCGCTTGGCTTGTACCGTATTTAAAGGTTACCAGTGAATATCAGTTGGAATTGGCCAAATTGAAAAAAAAAAGCGAATAGCGCATACCGTTTAGAAGTAGGGAAATTCATCAGAATCCAACATTACCACAGACAAAATCTATGGTTTGGAATGTAAAAACATCATCAAAATTGGACAAACCTAGATACGTTATTGTAGGCTTTCAAACCGATAGATTAAATAAAGCTACTAAGAACGCGTCGGAATTTGATTCGTGCAACGTTAAAAATATTAAAGTATTTATAAATTCAAACTATTATCTATACGAGGATTTAGAGGTGATCGGATGTTGATGTACAAAATGTTTGTTGATTTTAAACAATCGTATTATAAATTGACTGATTCCCCATACACATTTTCGGATTATAAAAACAATTATCCCTTGTACGTGATTGATTGTTCGCGACTGGATGAATCGATAAAAATGGATGTTATTGATTTAAAAATTAATATTGAAGTTGAAGAGAATTTTAAACCTAATACAATCACGTATTGTTTGTTAATATATGAAAATTATAGTGGCTTCTTCGCCGTTAACCGGCAAAATAATTAAACAACCTTCAAAAGTAGAAATTTTATATTTTTGCTTATTTTTATTTTTAATATATGTATAATTTACTCATATACTGGTGTAAAGTGGTGGGCGGAGAATCGACCAATCAGCGCTCGTGAAAAAGAACCTCAGCTCCGGCTGTAAAGTGTTGGGGGTGGTGATTACTCAGGTATGTCTGGTGGTGGTGGGGGAAATCTTCTTTTATGTATTGTATAATTTACTTATATACTGGTGTAAAGTGGTGGGAGGGGGGTGATTACAGGCGAATGTACTACTAATGTATTACTTTTTTACTTTTGAGAAAAAAGTCTGTTCTGGTTTGATTTTTGTTGTTGATAGACGCTTTCGTGGTGAGAATTTAACTGGTAAGTGGCGGTCGATGTCATGAAAGAGGCTCTCGACCAATCAGCGCTCGTGAAAAAAACCTCAGTACCGGCTGTCAAGTGGTAGGGGTAAATTACAGCCGGACCTGAGGTTTCTATACTACTAGCTTACTGTGTTGCATTACTTTCTGCTTTAAAAATCCAGTGAACAACATTAAACGTTGTAACGTTTAAACGTTAACG
Organism: Lycorma delicatula; assembly: GCF_047948215.1. Lineage (NCBI taxonomy): Eukaryota > Metazoa > Arthropoda > Insecta > Hemiptera > Fulgoridae > Lycorma > Lycorma delicatula. The sequence goes on from NC_134466.1 coordinate 35,787,868, forward strand.
TTTAAATAGTTGAACGTCGACTTTTAACGTTCTGGAAAACGTATTCACGTACCAAATTTTTATTAATTGGATGAAGGTTCTCTATAAGTCAACCTTCGAAACAGTAGCCTTCTTTCACCAACAAATTCTACGATGACGTTGAACACCACCTCATACCTTTAATCGAACAATTACATCTACTATGGGAATGGAGATAGAAGTAAAATTACGACCCAAGGCGGTGACAGTACGTACGGAGATGTCTTCCGAAGCTCGTTTTGTGGGGTTTCTCCAGGGCAATAACAAGAAATATATAATTTTTACAATTTACATTTACTATATACAATTTACAATTTTTCAATTTTTTTTTTTTACTTTGAATTTAGTATTTATTATATGTTTTAATAATTTCTTTTCTCAAATAGAACAGTTGTATAATGTTGACTTTGAATATTGAATACAAATGAACGATAAATTAATATATGTACAGTAACCTTACATATTCATTACAATACTCATGTTACATGAATAAATCCATTCAAAATTTACTAGTAAGAAAATTATTATATCGCAAAATCATGAGAGTGTTCATATATAATTATTAAATTATAAAATTCTTACTTGTAATATAAATAGGGATCTGGTTACGTACAGCATTAAAACGAGTGTATAATTTAAAGTGATAGCAAATTGAGAGAATGTAACGAAGAATATAAGAACAAAGACACAATTTTAAGAACACAATTAATTCTAGTCAACAACCAAGTCGCTAGAATAGGCTCTCGCTAAAATAATTAAAGACGGTTCAGAATTTCTAAAAAAAAACACTGTTTTTTTTTTTTTGAGCGTAGACTTCTATAAGTCTACATTAAAAAGTAATTTCCTATATATGATTCATCGTATATTGATATAAGTGACTATATCATACGAAAGAATGCACTTATCAATGTAAAAAATAACGACAATTACTGCTTTAATTGGGCTATGCTATCTATGAATATATACTATTTAAAATTGGGTGAAATTTTCTGCGTGTAGATTAGCGATAGAGGAAATACAATTTTACCATGGTTAAATTTCCAACTGAAATTTAATATATTGTAAAGTTCTAGAAGGAAAGCTTATATTGTATTGGTAAATGTGTACGTATAAAAGGAAAATACTGAAAGAAATCCGAAAAATATGTGTGGTGATTAAAAAAAAAGATCACTGCGGATTGTTGTACTCTAAGATTGAAACAACTTTAATGACCCCGTTTTTAAGAAAAATCATGTAACATTTTTAAGCAATTTCCAATAAATTAACAAAATTCAACGAACCGTTTTTAAAATCTAGCTATTCCAAACCGGTCAAATCTCTAAAATATTTTTAAGTACTTGAATTTTGTAAATTTTAGAAGGGTTACGTTCAATTCCAATTAATGCGAAATAGTCATTTGTTTATCACTGAATTTTTGAAAAGTGCCTCGCTCTATTGCGGTATTCAGGAAAGTCCATCGGTGGATTTTTATAAACTCCGTTAAGAGAAGATTTGTTACTCCGTCCGGGGCGGGTCACCTATTCATCTTGGTGCAAGAGACTGCCCAGCGGATTTCAGCGATAAGAAAACGTCTTGCTTCGAACGGAGGCGGCACTAACTGTTCCGCCGTACCCGTCTCGAAATGATGACGGACCGCTACACCCTGCTACACACATCTGCCGACCAACGAAAGTGGATGACCCCCTCAAGATTACCGATGTCGCCTGTGGCAAGCACCACTTCTAAAATGTCCTTGAACATTGCATTACGCGCTCTCCGGTCGTCTCCCGACACGTGGGTGGTGTCCGCGAAGAGCTAGGTCCTTCAGTCTGGGTCTGGGCATCCGTGAAAGACTCAACCGCGGACCTAGGGTAACACATCTCTGCAGAGGAAACAGTTTTCGTGCGCCATCCCTCAGTGCCGTTGCCAAACCGCAGACCATCAGCACAGAAATATATTCCACCGAGAAAGCCGACAATAGCCAGTCCACTACCTTCAGCAGGTGGTCACAACATTCACCAACAGTCGACTGCTCCATCGTCAATGGGCTACACCTGGTCCCTGACGTCTCTTCACCGGAGACCGGTGCGAGGTGCTTTGAGAATCTTCACTAACTGGCGTCCCAACCGAGGAGTTCTCGTCTGACTCCGGAAAAGGCGGTGTGGAGGCAGCGCTAAGCTTGGTGTTTTCCTTCAGGTCTATCTGATATGTTCATTTGGTCTGTGGGGAGGCCTGCATTACGGTCCCGGTTGCGTGCCTCCTCCAACTTCCGACATGCCGCCATTATGTACTTGAACATACGGAGAACTTGTGGTTCCCCGCTCCACGGGACTGCGAGTTAGACATTCAGTCTCCAGTTCCAGGAATGGCGCTCATGACTCGTCCAGTAAACTTCTGATCCAAATTACGTGCACACAGTCGAGGACAGCTTCTATACTATCCAGGCTCGGGCCGTGGGGACGCCACTCCCCAGAGCCTCAAAGGATGAGACTCCCCGTGTAGGGAATTGATCTTGATATGAATAGCAGTACGTGCACTTGGCGATTCGGAACTTAAATCCACTCTTCCGTTTAAGTAATGTTATGAGTTGAAAAGAGCTTGATCTGTTGCATTAATTTCTGCCACAAGAATCCAGTGATTACTTTTAAATTTATACGTACCAAATGTTGATTAATTGGATGAAGTTTCTTGCCAGGTGTACACCGTAGCCTTCTTTCACGGACGAATATTACTTCGACGTTGATCACCACCACAAACCTTTAACCGTAAAATTCCTTCTACTACTGTAATAGAGGTAGAAGTAAAATTACGACTACAGGCGGAAGCAGCAAAATTAAGCAAACTTAATTATGAAGGTAACCTTTGAAAAATACCGTATACGGTTTCTTTGAAAAATTATTCTTTTTTCCGTTATTTTACGCTGAATTATTTGACTTCCGTTTTTCGTGAACCAAATGTTACCTACATTGATTCTTAACTCGCTATTTAATTCATCCCTAGAAATAAAAAAAAAAAATTTTTATACCTTCAAAGCCTCGTTTTTTGAAATAATAATATATTTTTTGTTAACTCGTAAAGTTTTTGAGATGTTTCAGAAAAATCGTTGAATGGTTGGAAATCCAACCATTTAACGATTTTTCACAATTAATTTTTTTCACAATCAATAATTTTGTTCACGAAAAATTCAAAAAGGATTGACCTTACAAAAAGAATTTAAATGTAAGGAATTTTTTCTTACATTTTATTCCTCCATCAATTTATTCGGTTGTTTGAATGTAATAATTTCAACCCACGAGAAGGCGATCCAATCACCCCCAGAGTAAAAGCACACATGGGTACTATGAATTTTTTTCCTGACAGAAAAACCGGAAAGCACGGAACTACATTCTTTAAAATAGGGTAAATCATCACCAGATACGGCATATATGTCTGGAAAAGGACATAACATTTTTTTAATAACACGAAATTAACAACAAATGACATTTAAATACTACAATGTATTATTACATAAATATAGGAGCAAATGAGCTTACACACCAAAATAAAATAATAAATAAACCAAAACAACAAAATGAAAAATGAATTCCTTAATATTACCAAAATTATTACAAATATTCATATGGATAAGAAAACGTCTTTAATTAAAGAATCCTAAACATAAAAATTTGAACTAAATAGATAAATATTATTAGTTTTCTGGTGTGCAGATAATCAACTATGTTTTTATTTACCCATTATAAAAATTTGCAGCAATATTAATAATTAGACCAACTTCTTTCTGAGGTCCTCATGCATGGTGCACTTTTCAATTAGATGCTTGTCTGTAAGTAGGGTAACACAAAACCGAATATTGATCTTTCTTCAACGGTTAAAAAAATATGAATTTGATAATCGTGTGTGACCGATTCTGTGTCTGACTAACGCCTCTTTTTCTCGGCAAATCAGTCTCATGTCACTATTCGATTTATATACAGATTTTTAACCACTTTTTATTTTAATAAGTAACCTTTTTGATTCATTCCTTCATGTAATTCTTATTGCGTTTGTTTCACCAACTTTTAATATATTCTACTTAACAGGAATTATATACATATTACAACAAACTGTTGCCGTTTCATCAGTTTCATCTGCGATTTCGTGTCCTGCGATTGCAGCATGCTTTGGAATCCACGCAAATACACATCGACGTCAACTATGATTTAAAATGTACAAAAGTGTACATGATGTTTGCAATAAGGACGTCTTTAATGCTCTTGTTCTGAATTGCAGTTAATGCACTTAGCAAGTCGGAACATAAAAGCACTCTTCTTTCCCAGTAAATGTCTTCGTAGCAAAGAGCTTGTTGTGTTGCATTACGTTCTGCTAAGAATCCAGTGACCAACATTTAAATGTACAGTACGTTTTGGAAATGGTATACACGTACCAAATTTTGATTAATTAGATGAAGGTTCTTTCGAAGTGAACAGAGTAGCATTATTTCGCCGACGAATTCTACGATGACGTTGAACACCACCAAATACCTTTAATCGTAAAATTACATCTACTACTGTAATGGAGATAGAAGTAAAATTACGACTCAAGGCGATGACAGTACGTGCATAGATGTCTTCCGAAGCTCGTTTTTTGGGGTTTCCCCAGGACAATAACAAGAAATATATATTTTTTACAATTTACATTTACTACATACAATTTACAATTAACAATTTATAGTTTAATATTTACAATTTACAAATTGAAAATTAAATTTTAAATTTTTTTATTTATTTTGAAATTATTATTTATTATATATTTTAATAATTTCTTTTCAAAATTATAAAGAACAGTTGCATAATTTGACTGTGAATATCGAATACAATTTAACGATAAATTAATATATGTACAGTAACATTACATATTCATTACAATATTCATTGTATGTGAATAAATCCATTCAAAAATTACTAGTAAGAAAATTATGATATCACAAAAGCATCATATAGTGTTCATAAATAATTATTAAATATATAATTGTTTATTTATGTTTAAATAGGGATCTGGTTACATACAGCATTATAAACGAGTGGTAAGTATTTATATATTTTCATTCCTACCAAGAATAAAACAAAATTTTATAAATTTAATTACTGTGTTTATTATCACTTGCAAAAAAGATATAAAACTTATCCCATTCCTCCAGTGTATAATTTAAAGTGATAGCAAAAGGAGAGAATGTAACGAATAATATAAGAACAAAGACACAATTTTAAGAAATTCTAGTCAACAACAAAGTCGCTACAAACAAAGCGCTAGATTAGGCTCTCGCTAAAATAATTAAAGATGGTTCAGAAATTCTAAAAAACCTGGTTTTTTTTGAGCGTAGACTTTTATTAGTCTGCATTAAAAAATAATTTCCTATATATGATTCGTCGTATATTGATATAAGTGATTATATCATACGAAAGAATGCACTTATCAATGTAAAAAATAACGACAATTACTGCTTTAATTGGGCTATGCTATCTATGACTAACTATTTAAAATTGGGTGAAATTTTCTGCGTGAAGATTAGCGATACAGGAAATACTACTTTACCATGGATAAATTTCCAACTGAAATTTAATATAATGTAAACTTCTAGAAAGAAAGCTTTTATTGTGATGATAAATGTGTACGCATAAAAGGAAAATACTGAAATAAATCCGAAAAATATGTGTGGTGTTTAAGAAAAAGATCACTGCGGATTGTTGTACTTTAAGATTTAAACAACTTTCATGACCCCGTAGGAGAAGACGCTACACGTCTTGTGACCATTCAGGACGCCGCACCACTACATTCCTAATTCTGTTTGGTTTTACCAATGTCCAATGATTATTGGATCTCATCTTTAAGAACTCATTACCTAAATATATATTTCAGTTATCAGAGTGGTCTTTAAAAGGGTGCCTAGAGAGACCTTCCTATCACAGTAATATAATCCGATGTCATCTGACAAAATCATCATTCAACCAATCTATCTAATATAAAATTTCTGATAACAAATAACGATAAACAGAAAAAAAATTATTCTATCGTTCAATTTTTTATTTATTATCTTTAGATTTTGAATTATTGTGAAAAAAGAAACATTTTAAAAAAGTTCCATATAATTTACAAAATTCAAGGAACCTTTTTTTAAATCTAGCAATTCAAAACCGATCACACCTCTAAAACATATTATAAGTACTCAAATAATGTAAATTTTAGAAGGATTACGTTCAATTCCAATTAATGCGAAATAGTCTTTTGTTTATCGCGGAATTATTCTGCGAAAAAGCAAGACATCTATATTATTTTTATCATGATTCGATAAAATTTCATGACAAAGATAATAGGCAAACGTATGCACTTTATTTAAGCAAAAACACCTTATTTTGAAGGTGTTTTTATGTCCTTTCAATAAAAGCCTATAAGTTTTCTTTGAAGAATTTTTTTTATTCCGTTATATAACGTTGAAAGGTTCGACTTCAGTTTTTGGTGAACCGAAAGTTACCTTCATTGATTCATTACTTGCTTATTGTTGCAGCTACATTAATAAAAAATTACATTCATTATAACTTTAAAAGCCTCGTTTATGCATATAATATATTTTTCGTTAACACGTAAAAGTTTGAGTTATTCGAAAAAAATCGTCCATTGGTTGGAGAAAAAATTAATATTTTTGTTCACGAAAAATTACAGCGTTTAAAATACGATAACATACACGCTAAAATAAAGCATTTTTGTTGACATTTTCTCCTCAATAAATTTCTGCGGTTATTTTGATTCTACTAATTACAACCACCAGAAGAGTTCCAACCACCGCCAGGATAAAAACAAACATTGGAACTATATAAGTTTTATTCCTCCTCATTATACTCTACCTTCGCAGTAACGTTATGAGTAGCGAAGAGCTTCCTGTGTTGCAATAAGTTCTGCCATAAGAATGCAGTGAAAAACAATTTAAATGTACGGTAAGTTCTGGAGAATGTATATACGTACCAATTGTTGATTAATTTCATGAAGTTCCTTTCGAAGTGTGCGCAATAGCTTTCTTTCACCGACGAATACTACGATGAAGTTGAAAACCACCACAAACCTTTTAATCGTAAAATTACTACTATTACTGTAATAATGATAGAAGTAAAATTATGACTAGAGGTGGAGGCAGTACGTACTCCCCGCCTTTCTTGTAAAGCCTGGTTTTTGCTGTTTTCTCGGGGGCTTTAATAATAAATCTGTTTTGCAATATGCTGTAAAAAAATTACAATTAATAATTTATATTTTTAATTTATTAATTTACAACATGCAAATTCAATTTTCAAATTCTGTTTTTTAATTTCCAATTTATAATTTAGTATTTGTTACACTTTTTAGTAATTACTTTTCTGAATTAAAACTGTTACAAAATGTAGACTTTTAATATTGAATACAATTGAAAGATTAATAAATATATGTGCAGGAGTCTCACACATTCATCACAATACACAAGTTATATGCATAAAATCAATGAATAATTTATTGGTTAGAAAATTATGATCTCATAAAATTATTATAAAATATTCATAAATAACAAATATTTTTATATATACAATATATATTATAACAGCGATCGGGTTACGCACCGCAATAAAACAAGAGGTAAAAAGATTACGACTCCTATACACAATAAACAATTTTTTTAAATCTACTTATTGTGTTTAATATCAATTGTGACAAAGCTATAAAATTAACCTATTCCTTCAGTCTATACTTTAAAGTGTTACCATATGATAAATTGTAACGACGAATATAAGAACAAGAAAAAATTTTTAAAACACAGTTAATTCTAGTCAACCACCTAGACGCTACAACTAAGGCTCTTGGTTAGACTCTCGCTAAAATAATTAAAGAAGTTAACAGAATTTCTAATAAAAAAGAAGGTGTTCTTTTTTGAGCATAGACGTTCTGTCAGTCTGCATTAACAAATAATTTCTTATATATGATTCATCGTACATGTACCTTTACCTGACGATATCAAACGAAATAATGCAATTATCAATGTAAAAAATAACAACAATTACTGCTTTACATGGGCTATGCTATCTAAAAACTTATACCATTTAACAATTGATGGAGTCAGATGGTAGACGAGCGATACAGAAATCATAATTTCTTATTGTTAACATGCAAAAGAAGTGTGATATATTGTGAAGTTCTAGTAAGATACCTTATATGGTTTCGATAAAGTTATACGCATTAAAGAAAAATAATGAAATAAAACCGAAAAAGATGTGTAATGATTAAGAAATTAATCACTACGGATTGTTGTACTTTAAGAATGAAACCGCCATCATGACCTCGTAGGAGAATGTGCTACACGTAGGAGAAGACGCTACGTGTTGTAACGATTCGGGACGCCGCATCTATCCATTGGTAGGTTGGTTTACCGTATGCCATATTTAAGACCTCATTTCCTAAATATGTATTTAAGTTACCTGAGTGGTCTTTAGCAGTGTGCCTTGAGAGATTTTCCCAACACAGTAATAATTTTCCTATATTATCTGACAATATCTTCATTCAACCACTTGTATGAAATTTCGGATAACGAACGCGATAAAAAAAAAATTATTATTTTGATGAAGGTTCTTTCGAAGTGTACACCGAAGCCTTCTTTCATTGACAAATACTACGATGATGTTCATCACCACCACAACCTTTAATCGTAAAATTCCTTCTACTTCTACTTCTATAATGGTAGTAGAAGGAAAATCACCATTAGAGGCGGTGGCAGTACGTACCCAGAAGTCTTGCAACCTCGTATCATTCGGTTTTCTCAACGGCAATGACCATATATATATTCTTTACAATTTACGGTATACTATATACAATTTACACTTAACAATTAATAGTTTAAAATTTGTAATTTACATCATGCAATTTCAATTTTCTAATTCTATTTTGAAATTTCAATTTTGAATTAAGTATTTATTAAATATTTTAATAATTTCTTTTCTGAAATAGAACTGTTAAATAATACAGAATTTGAATATTGAATACAAATAAAACATAAATCAATATATGTACCTTACACGTTCATCACAACACCCAAGTTACATGAATAAAATCAATTAAATTTCACTGGAAAGGAAATTATTTTATCACCAAATTCTCATAAAATGCTCATAAATAATTATTTAACAATTTATATTACAGTAGCGATAGGGTTGCATACAGCATTAAAACAAGAGGTAAATTGATATATTACGACTCCTACACAGAATAAAATAACATTTTATAAATCGACTTACTGTGTTTATTATCACTTGTGACAAAGATATAAAATTTAACCAATTTTTCCAATGTATAATTTATAGAGATAGCAAAATGAGAGATTGTAATGAAAATATAAAAAGAAATTACAATTTTAAAAACACAATTGATTCTTGTCAATAACCAAGACGCTGCCAACAAAGCGCTAGGTTAGGCACTCGCTAAGATAATTAAAGTCGGTTCAGAAAATTCTAAAAAAAAACTTTTTTTTTCAGCGTAGTCTTCTATTAGTCTGCATTAACAAAAAATCTTGTATATGTGGTCCATATTTATTGATATATATGACGATATCACACGAAAGAATGCACTTAGCAATTTAAAAGTAAACGACAATTAGTGCTTTAATGGGCTATACTATTTATATACCATTTAAAAATGAGTGAAATTTTCTGCGTCTAGATTAGTGACACAGGAAATACAATTTTACCATGGTTATGTTTCCAACTAAAATTTAATACATTGTAAATTTCTAGAAAGAAAGTTTACTTTATGTAGGTAAATGTGTACGCTTAAGAGAAAAAATACTGTAATAAAACCGAAATAGCAGTAAGATGATTTAAAAATAGATCTCTGCAGATTGTTATAATTTAAGATTGAAACAACCAAATGACCCCATAGAAGAAGACGTTACGACTTGTGACCATCGGGACGCCTCTCCACCCCACTCCTAACTCTGATTGGTTTTACCAAATTTCATCTTTACGACCTCGTTACCTAAGTATATATTTCAGTTATCAGAGTGGTATTAAGAAGGGTGCCTGGTGAGACTTTCCTATCAAAATAAGAATTCTCCTATATCATCTTTCAAAATCATTATTCAACCAATTTATCTATTGTGTATTTAATTAATTTATTCTGCTATATAATGCTGTATATAATTTATGCTGTATATAATGCTATTATTCTGCTGAGAAAATGCGTAGTCGTTTCTTGGAATTACACGATAATAGTCGTATCTCAGAATTACACGGTAAACACTGTTTAGAAATGTTCAAGGTTGCTCGTAACTGACACCAGGCACGTGGCGTCAACTTCGGTTTGGTTGTGGCACTTTAAGCGGTTGTGTCCCAATTGGTCGTGACATGTGTGTGATGAAAAAGGTCAAACTATAGATAGTCGTTTGTGTATGGTAGTTTTCCTGTTCAAACATTTTCGAGGTCGCCTGGATGCGTAGGCATTGTAGAAGGGGATACGAAGGCCTTTATCCGTTGCGCATGTGCGGCCACTTTGAATCCGGGCTGCGATTGGTCGGTATGGTGTCAGTCACTACACAAATACACGCGCGGAACTTATATACAACATTTTTCACTCAATACAGAAAAAAGAGAAATGGGAAAATCCACTGAAGAAAGAGGAAAATTTCCACAGAAGAAATGGGGAAAAGGAAATTCCCACATGGAAAAGGGAAGTTCCAACGGGGGAAATGGGGAAAGGGAGATTCTCAAGGGAAAATGCGAATTCCAAAATGGGGGACCCGCCATCTGGGCGGGTAAAGGGAAATTATCACAGAGAAAAAGGGACATTTCAAGATGGCGGGCGCCGCCATATTGGAATTTAAGATGGCGGACTGTCCCTCTTCTTGGATTTGGCGCCCGTACCCCTATTTCCGTCCTACTTGCTACCAACTCTTGAAATATTACTTTAATAATTTAATACATTTAAATAACCTGGTTGACAACAGTGACACAAAAAAACAACTTGGCAACACTGACGGGCTATGGCGTCACTGACGTCACAATCCCAGATTGCCGACCACCACCATTTTGAATTCGTGACGTCATTGGGAGTTTGACGCCGTATGCCTGTTTCCCTTCCATACTACTCTTGGAAAACGATTTTTGATCTCTTCAGGATCTGCAAAAGGATTCTAATTGAGAGGAAAGTTGTTCATTGCTAACAAAAAGTGATATTGAATATGAATTGTTTTTCCCCTTACTAAGTTTATTAGGGATTTGACCAGAAACTATGAAACCCAGATGAGTTTCTTGAAGTATAGTATGATTAGAATTGACCAGCCTTAAGCAACGAAAGGTAATATTGAGTTCCTAGGAGAATGTTGATTTGCCCAGTAATATTAAAACGAGGATCGGCGAAAAAAAGTTGAGAGGGAATTTCTCAGTCAGTTACGTTTACAAAATCATTAGGTAACAGACCTGTAATAGATGGTAGTACATGACATTTCAAACTAAAATTAAAATCTTCGTATCTAGAATTAATATTTAAATCAAAAATTAGCTTTAGTAATAACATAACTTAGATTTAGTAATAACATTACGAATACCTGTGATCGGCATTAAAACAGGTTTTTTTTTTTAATTCCAAGTTTAGCAGCAAACCTTTCAGTACAAAATGAAATCATCGAATCGGAATCAAGTAAGACCCTGACTTGGATGAAATTACCTTTTTTATGTTTAACGTTAACTACAGCTGTTGCAAGTAAGACAGACTTGTTAGGTTCTGATTTTAAAGTGAACTATTAGCCGAAGGAGCTTGATTCGGCTTAGAAGATTTAATTGCTGGCTCTTGCAGCGTTTTATCTAAATGATTTGACACTTTTTACAATGTGCTGTTTAATTAAACAATTAAGACATAATTTTTTCTGAAATATAACATTTTTCCTTTCGTAACATTATAACTTAAAAATTTATTACATCGACACAATGGATGGTTGTTAGTTTTACATAATGTACACATAGAATTGTTAGAATTATTTATATAAAATACAATTTTACTAGAACTAGGTTTTGAATAATCATACTTTTTATCACTAAAACCTACATTAGGCGGTTGTGGCTTTTTATTACATTGAATCGTGTCTGTGGATTCAAGTAGTTTACACTTATATTCTAAGAATGAAATGAGTTGTTCTAACCTTGGAAATTCATTATTTTCCCAGTCCCTTAAAGTATTTAAATTTAAATTTTGAGTAATTAATTGTATTACAATAAATTCTAAGTAATCAATATTTAAGTTCTTCAATGCATTAATATATGAATTAATTTTATTAATGAATTAAGAAAAATTTACAGAATTTTTCTTTTTTAATGGTTTCAAATTAATTATTTCCATAGCATGTTTAGCTGCAATTAGTCTTTTATTGTCATAACGAGCTTTAAGTAAGTTTATGGCAGTTTCATAATTTTCAGATGTTACTGATAAATTGTTTATTACATTTAAAGCATTATCTCTTAAGAAATTTGTAAGGTAATAAGATCTTTCAACACCGGAAAATTCCTTGCGGTTATGGACTAAACTATTAAAAAGATCAAAAACTTTATGCCATGCTCTCACATCACTGTGAAAGGGCTCAATTTTTATAGCTTTTAATGTAATTTGATTGGGATTGTTAATTATTTTATTTGTCTCAATTGCGTTTGAAATTTTGAAAAGATTCTAGTTTTTTATGTTTTACTTTAAGTTTATCAATAATATTATCATATATGTCCCTATCCTCTAAATCTTTGTGTGCATCTTTATACAATTCTATTTCAGACTGAACTTCAAGAAAGTGTTTTTCGTATTCTAACAGCTTATTAAATTTGATAGTGAACAGATCATAATCGTCTGATTCGGAATTAAAATTATCAATGAAGATTCTTAATTTTGCTATACAGCTCTTCACTTAATTAGATCTTTGAATTCCATTTTAACTAGAGATAATATTAAATAAATTGATAAGAAATAAATTGATAATTACTAAATTATTATAAAATAATATTATTAAATTATTTTCGATGATCAGAACTTGTTGATAAAGTTGTTTTTCTAATGTATACTCGATATGATGTCATCTGCTGATATTGACCTTGCTTGCAACTGTTAGTGCGCGTATGTAACCCAGTATAGTTCTAGCACATTAATACTACAGCTCAAAAATAAACAGAGTTACTACTAACCTTTTACAGAAAGTTTAAGATAATAATATTCATTATGATGCTGACGGCGACTAATACTCCGACGATTTCTACGATGAAGATGAACACCACCCCAACCTTTCCTCTTACCACAATAAAGGAGGTAGAAGTGAATGTAGGAGTCGAGCCGAAGGCAGTACGTATGTAGGTGTTATTTGCGTGTGGTTATGTCCGGGACAATTTATTTACTATTTATTAAGCGTATGGCACCAAGACACAACACCAATTACAGTCAAAAATTACAAACAAACATCAACTAATCCACTCCGGAGCAATAAAAATAAATGAATGAACTACAATTTACAACTCTCAAAATTCCATTTTTAATTTTCAATTTTGAATGTACTATTAATTTTTTTTTTTGCGCAAAACAACAGCTACATATTACAAACTTTGAATAATGCACACAAATGTATAAGGTAACAATATATGTACGTGAACCTTATTTTTTTCATAAAATACACAAGTAATATGAATAAAATACAAAACAGCTTACTGATAACAAAATAATTATATCGTAAAATTATCTTAACAATATTCATTATTAAGTAATTTACAATATGGATTCAGTAGCGATCTGGTTATATACTACTACAGGAATAAAAGGACTGTTGAAAAAGATATATTCCGATTCCTACTCAGTCTTAAACAAAATGTTGTAAATCTATTTCCTCAGTTACTTAAGAAATTGACAAAGCTATAAATTTTCTTACAGTGCACACATGAAAGTCGTAGGAAAATGGTAGGTTGTAAAAAAGAATATAATACCAAAGAGTTAAATTTAAAAACATAATAAATACTAGTCAACAACAAAGATGATACCGATAAAGCCCTAGATAAGGCCCTCGCTAAAATAATAAACGAAGTGACAGAATTTCTAATCAAAGAAAGCGGGTAGTTCTTGTGGAGCATAAATATTATTAGTCCGCATTAACAAATACTTTCCTGTAAGTGGTTTACCATACATTGATTTACCGGACAACATGAAACGAAGGAATGCATTTTTAAATGTAACAATTAACGACAATTACTGCTTTCAATGTGCTATCTTATCTTTATACTAAATATGTAACCGGTTGGAAGCGTGTAGACAAGGGGTACAGGAAATACGACTTTAGGGTCGTTAAATTTCCGACTGAAATTAAAGATATTATAAAGTTCCAGAAAGCTTATATAGTGTCGGTGAACTTATACGCATTAGAGAAATATAATTAAATTAAATCGACAAAGGTGTGAGATGAAAAAATAGATCACTACGGATTGCTATATATTAAGAATGAAATGACACAATATTGAATGGACTGCAACACAAAGATAAAAAGATCCTCCGCATACCGCGGAGTCTAAATCAACACAACAATGTCGGCCTCCCTACCATCAGGCACTCTAGCGGCAGACAACGGCACAGCTCCATCAATCACAATTCAGAACAACTGTTATCTTTTTTTCATAAATACCTATCTTTTTATATCTTTTTCATAAATTTTTATTATTATTAATTAATTTATTATTATTATTATATATTAATTATTTTCATATTATTAAATTTGAATTGATTATTCATGTTGCCTTTAATGAAAAATCGGTTAAATTACCAAAATTTTAAATTGCAAACAAACTTTCAGATGGTCAAATAAATCTGAATAATGTCTCTGATATTTTTATAAATATAGTATATATATATTTTATTATATGTTTATTTCAATAAAGGCAATTTTATTAGTATTACGTGAAAAGGGAGGAAGCCACCCTGATTATATTATGAAATGTCCTATTTTTCTTTCTTATAATCAAGCATTCAAAATAATATATGCTTCAATAAAATGAAATCAGTAGTTTTTATTAAGTTTTACAAGCACAGGGAGATGGAATAAAATTCTAAAACTGAAGTAAATCTCTATTTATAAGATTGGAAAAGGAAGCCATTAAAACAAATAAAATGTACATGTTCTTAAAGATATTTAATTATTAATTTAGATAATGAAATAATTTATGGTTTTTAATATTATTTTTTCTAATAAAAGCATTGGTTGGTCAATCACATCCAACCAATGATTACTCTTCTATTTAAACTATAAAGCGTGATAATAATGGTTTTAATTAATAATAATTTTATTTGAGAAAAATTTCCTACAAAATATACCTGGTCTACATGCATGTATTCTGTCTAATTCCCTGCTCATATCCTGTTTGCAGATTATTTTGTTAGCTACTTATAAAAAGGGTAGATCCAGGAGGATAGATTATGATTTTATCTATTACTTTTCCAACTGATTAAGAGTTCTTGTACGTTGTTTTCTTCAGATATGGGTAAATTTATTTTTTCTTTATACAGTCTATCCTAGTTTTCCTTAAGGCTGAGTTGCATGTAAAACATCTGATGTACACAAAGCATCAGCAGAGTTGCTTTTTCTGGGATCATTTTTATTGTACAGCTGTGGTTACTGGAGTGATGGCATCATGTGTGTAGGGCTGAATATCACCATTTTAATAGGCTTGTTACACCAATGTGTTACAACATATTAGACTCATTCAAAAAAGAAATGGGGGACCAAAAAATCTTTTTACAACATTTAATTTGGTTACCTTGTTTTATTTGGTTTTTTTCCTTTTATAATTGTAACAACAATAAAACTATGTATATGTCAGTCTAGTTAATTTTCAGAAGTTTAAGTTCCTAAAAAAAATAGTAAAAAATTAATTAAATTATTTTTGTAATATTTTTTCATGATAATTTTAAGAAAAAAATATAAACAGGTATTTTTTTTTTTTTTAATTTTAACAAAGTTATTTGTGTGCATAAAATTTAATTCATCAGTTATAAGAATTAAACATTTTTAAGTCCTGTTGTTAAAACCTTTCATTCTGCTAAATTTAAAAGTTTCCTTTTCGGTTTGAAAAAAAATTGCCTGTAAGTTTTACCTTTTTTATTTATTTTTCAATCCTTTTGGAATTTAAGTTAATTCAAACAACATTCTTTCTATGAAAAAAGGGATAGTAGTGCAGTAAACTCACATTCGTTCTCCTAACAACATTCAATGAATTATTTTCTTCCTCTAAGAATAATTTTCCTCCTTTTAAATCCACCATTGGTTGAATGACTAATTTGATATCTGAAAACCAGGAAACTACAGACCTATCAACTTAATAATTTTGCCAAAGTCATGGGAAAAATATTAAAATGTAAACTAGTGAACTATTTATTGAAACGTAAATAACTTATCCCAATCAGTATGGCTTTCAAATGTATATAAAATATACATATTTGTAATATTTGGGAAACGGACATATAAAAATATGTCCGTTTCCCAAAATCTATTAATTATTAAAAACTTATTCAATAAAATTCAACTTATCGTTCCCAATCGTCTAAACCCGATAATAAAACCGTAAAATCTCGCTTATACCGGAGACTCTCTAACTGAACTCATTATTATTTTATTATATTTGTCGTAAAATAATTTTCTTAAATATCTTTTAACATCAGCCTTTATGTTTTTATTACCCATTTTTGTTCCTTTTTGTATACTAATGTCGGCAATTTTTTTTTTCAATGAAAATTACTAGAATCGTCAAATGTCATCTATTTTCCTAGAAAAAAAATAATAAAATAGTTTCATATCTCAGCGCCTGCCTTGTAAAGGTGACCAATAAGCAGTCAGGCGGGTATGGGGCGGAATAACCAAAAGCTGAAATCAGAAATTGTTTATTCTCTGTACGCATGTAGTAGAAAATATACAAGTTTTTACGTTTGCCCACCACGTGGGGGGCAACGTAACAATGACAGGGACCCGTCATTTGTTACGTTGCACTTCTTTACCAATCTCCGTGGCGGAAGAATTTCAGCTCGGAGAGTAAAATGAAACCCTACCAAATACTGGGGACCCAAATTAAAAGAGGCATGTTTGGTGGTTTTTTAATATTTATTTGACTAAAAAATTAGAACATGTTCCAAAACTATATCTCCAGCAATTTTATATACAAATGTTTGAAAACGTAAAATGTTATTCTAAAAAATGGCATTTTAGGTTTTCATAAAATAGCTTGTTTAAATTCGCAATTAACAAATAACATTTAAAAAAAGGTATAAAATAATTTAATTCTGTTAAATTAATATAAATAAAATGAATATAATATACGAAGGTAATTCAATAATTAAATATAAGATTACTCTGGAGCTAAACGCTCTATTTTGAGTCATTTCTTTTACTTTCATCTTGACTTTTTTCACTTTCAATATAATCTCCAGCAACATAATCAATTTATTTATGCCTCCTGTAAAAGAAATCTTTTTCTTCATATCGGAGCCAACAAAGTACGTTAGGGGTCGTCATTGTAATTAAACCTTTTGCTGCTTAGCGCCTGCTTGATTGGATCAAACAAGTGGAAATCCGATGCGTCAGAATCGACTGTATGGAGGGTAAGGTAGTACTTCCCGATACAATTTCGTGGCGGTTTCTCGAATTACTCGAGCTATAAAAGGACGGGCGTTATTTAGAGTTCTAGTTTATAACAAGCAATAATAAATGAGATTAATAATAAAAGATTAAAACAAAACGAATAGTTTGCAACACTACTACAAATTAAATGGCTTGGTCAGCTGATATTATTCAGTTTAATTAACACAATATTTAATTTTAAGATTTATTTAAATGTTTTGTGCCCTAGATTACATAATACAATAAAGTTTGAAAGTATATAATTCTGTCAGAAATGTTTAAAATACTTCCCCTTTACAGCTTGGTAGTACGCCAATCTTAAGTGATATCCGTTTATAACTTGTATCATGTTTGGTGGTATTCGTGAAGATTCGTCAGTTAAACACCTATTCCAGTATTCAATGTTACAGGTTTTGTTTTGTATGCATTATGTTTTTAATTACCGCAATATAATAATTCAGAGAAAACAAATCTGGAGACTTAGCAGGCCATTTTTGGTTCCTGTACGACCTATCCAATAATCTGGAAATATTTAAATAAAAATTTATCGTGCCCTTAGATAATAGTGACGTGGCTTACGTTACATCTTCCTAAAACCATAAGTTATCTAAATGTTTAAAAGTTCGGCTAACAAGTTACAATAAGCATCTTCTATAAGAATTCCATCTTAAATTAAACGCCCTGCTCTACGCTCACCAACGATTCCTGCCTAACTTTATCTTTCTCAGGGTTCTGTGTATGACCCTTTAACATCCATCTGGGATTTTTATTGCTCCAGTATCAACAGTTATGCATATTCTCATGGGCATTTTAACTCGAACTTCATCTGTTAGTATTACTGAATTAGAATAGATTGTGTCGAAGTCTATTTTTTGCATTATAATATCACAGTACTCAACTCGGCCACCAAATCTTTCTTATGAAAGTTCTTACACAATTTGTAGCTTATAAAGGTGAAAATAATTGTTTTTGAGAATCTTTTAACTGAAAAATGACTAATACTATTTTGATAGTTAACAATTTTCCGAAACGTTGAATGAGTGTCCTTAAAAAACGTCTGCATAACATCTAGTGATTTTGCAACATTATTGGAAGTGTTTGGTCTGCCTGTGAGAGGACGATTTCTTACAATACAGGTTTCTTCAAATCGTTTTTCTGCCGTGGCTACAGTTGATTTACTTATTGGTTTTCTGTTTTGAAGTTTATTATTAAATAAATTGCATATCTCCTTGTAAAGGCCGTACTCTATCACCGCACTCGTACATCATCATTAGTTATCCTTTCGGTTTCACTTAAAGAATGCATTTTTCTTTATAAAACTAAATAAATATATAAAGATAAAATTTGCGCTAGCGAACAAAGATTTGAATCACTATAGCTTAATTCACAAATACTTAATTAATTTAGTTTTACATTCAAATATTAATATGTTGAAGTACGAAGCCAGAATGAGAAGATAATAACTCGCATTGTTGTAAAGATTAAGCTGATTTACTTCTCTAAATTTTATTATATTTTTAAATTCCAGTCTTTTTTTAAATTGCTTTTCAAAATGTATTGTATTAAGAAATTTAGGACGAAACACTTAACTAAATTTAAAAATTAAATATCGTGAAAATTTAAGTAATTAATTTACTGAAAAAGGACCCAGCTAGTTAATTTGCGTTTAGTGTTTGAGTCATTAATTACGACATTCACTGTTTAAGTGTTATTATATGTAATTCTGAAGGTAATGCAAAAAAGGTTACTAAGTAGCGTATTACCTCGTTTTACTACTAACGCAATTTTTCCGTTTTTGCAAATTTGGTTTCTTAAAACTCGAAAACTAAGAAATTTATCAAGAAGCGACTTTCCCCATTATTTTTCTCGTATAAGTTTTTATAAAAATAATTTATCACATGTTCACTTTCTTATTTAACAAAAATAATAAAGTTTGAAACAATGTGGTGGGTCCAAAATTGAGGAAAAAAATTTATGTAGCGAAAATAAGTAATTAAAGTAAGTAAGGTAGTAAGTAAATAAAGTATTAATTTTTGAGTACATAGATACGCACTTATTTCTACCTAGCATTTCAGCTTTGAAATATGAAGCCGTTTCCATACTTTAACAATATCCTATTGTAGTATTTTTATATATACATATTTTTCTTTCTATTTATTATTATATTTTAATATATTACAAACATCTTACAAACATCACGTTACTGTTATATTGGCGTACGAATTAATTTTATTCTTAACGAACGACTGTTATGAACATAACAGTTTAATTTAAAAACTATTATTGATTTGAATTTAAATTAACATGTTTTAGAAAATCCGTGAAGATGGAGTAACAGCTCCGCCAGTACTAGGAATTACAAGTGGAAATTAAATAAGTTAAATAAGTTATTAAGTTAATAAGTTAAATAAGTTATTAATTAAATAATTTAATAAGTGGAAATTTAATTTTACAACAGGAAGATTTTAGTTTGAGAATTTTATCGTTCGTAAATTATTACTGCTATTACTGCTATTTATTTTTACTGCTAATTATTACTGTTATGTATTATTATACTGCTTTTACATATCATTTGAAAGCCTATTTCTTACGTTTATAAACTCCAACGATTATCATAATGGTAATTTATAAGTATTAAAAACTAATTTATGTATTATTTAAAAACTGCCGTCAGTACAAGGAGGATAAAGGTGTTTTGAATTCTCGATTGAGAAATATTGGTAAAAATATAATATAAATTTTTTAGCTCAATTTTGAGTTAATAGATTATTTGGCATCAAATCAGATTTACATACAAAAATACCCTAAAAATCGCCGGTTATTATATTGATTTTTCCTATAATTTTAAAAAGTTTCCGGTTCATAATTTACTAAGATTTAAAGAAAAAAGTACATCTGTAAATTAACAATAAAATAAAATTTAAACTAGAAACTAGAAACTAGAAATTGCGTGAATTAAAAATAATTTCTTTCATGAACACTTTCACTTAAGACTCATTTTTATGTGCAGTTGTATAAAAAAAAAACTTCAATAAATTTGAGTATATAAAATTGGCTCTAAAAAAATTTTTTTATCATTTCCACTTTTATTTCTTAGGCTCTGAATATTTTACTAAGAATTTTACAAAAGTATAATTAAATTTTTTGAGTATAGATGGAATGAAAATGTGATATACGAAAAGGTTTTCGATCATTTCAACTGGACATATTTTGCTTGTGCCGATCGATATAATAACAACTTCGTAATATAAGAAGAATTAAAGCATTCTTATTTTTCTGCAGTGTTTTATTAATGTGGTAGTGGGATAACTGTGTCTCAAGCCAATCAAAGAGCAGGATTTTGGTCAGACTCTTTCCTTCATCTTGCTACATCACAGCCGCCATCTCGTGACTTCATTAGAAAAAGTCTTAAGAAAGAGGTTTTAAGAAAGATGTCTTCATAAAATTGTCTTAAGGAAAATATCTTAAGGAAAACGTCATATACAAATATATACAAAAATACAAATTTATAATACATAATATAATATATACAAATATATAAACTAAAAACATATATATAAATAAATTGTAGACATACTTGGAAGATGATCGCTGTCGTCATTGCATGGCGTCTCCGCGTTGAAATCCTCTCTCGCGTAGACAGTCACAGATCAGGAGACGGTGCACGTGCAGATCTAGACGTGTGTGCGTACATCATCGTTGTATTGTGATAGTTGCGAGTACCTGCGCGGGGGTGTATCAGCAAAGCGGCGTTGAAGTTCTCAGTATGAGAGTTGACTATGTACTGAAGAAATTCTGATGGCTGAGCGTCGTTTTATACGTCCGTTCAAAACGTATGCGCGAAAGGTGCCACGCCCTGCGGCCAATCACCGAGCTCGGACTTGCAGTGGTATGCTTGCCGTCCGTTTCGAGTATACGCGCGCATGCGTGTGACCGCGAACGTTTTAACATATTTTTGCTAAAAAATTAATGCTGATCAAAACAGCAAAAAAAATCAAACATTTTAAAACAGACAGCATCCATCGTCTAATAGAATGTATGAAATACTTGATTCTACACTAAGGTTGAATATATTCGATTCTTTAATGACCGAACAGAAATGAAAAACGAAACTATTGAAAATAGAATAAAATATGCAGTTTTTGTGTACAAAAACAACATTCCTGTACTCACTATGTTAAAATGTAAGTGTTGCGTTATTTTTAAGCCTTGTACTCATTTTATAAGAAAGGTGTATCAAATAAAAAATATGTTACAGAAAAAATACCTACATGAAAATTTTCTAAGCATAATAAAATGCTTGTTTTTTAAAACAGAAATATTAAGAAATAACTTAAATATTTTTTTTTAACTAACTAAATTTAATATACATATATTATGTATTTTTTTTCATAAATTAAAACAATTTAACTTTATTTTATCGCACAGTAAATAATTCAGTTTCACATGAAATTTCATTTGCTCTCAGTCTCATATTTTTTATTTATCAGCAAATTGGAGTATTTTGTGTTTGTTCGGCGGCTTGTGATATATAATTAGTGACGTAATATGGAGAATTTGTTAAAAAGAAAATTTTAGATTTAATTTACTAAGCATTTGGCACCGTTAGCAATAACACAATTGTACAAATTAAGTTTCCACTTACCAACATTTTAAAAAGTGTAAATCCTAGTACTTTTAGTGCTGCTACTCCATCTTCAGATATTTTCTAATACATGTTAATTTAAATTTAAATCAATAATGGTTTTTAAATTAAGGTTATGTTCATAATAGTCGGTCGTCAAGAATAAAATTAATTCGTACGTCAATAGAGAGCAACGTCATGTTTATAAGATATTTGCGACTATTATGAAATAATTTTAATATTAAATGAAATGTTACCAACCTATTAATTATTATATAATTTGTTTATAAAGAATATAATTATCGAATCTCACCTGTTCATTTATCAATTTTTTATTATTATTAAAATATATATGAAATTTTGCCTGGATATTGCTTTTATAATAATGATAGTGTATTCTAATTCTGCCAATCAACTGTAAATCAATACTTTTTTCATTATAACTTTTTATATATTGGCCAAAAAATGTATGTAACTGGTTGTAGATATTTAACATAATAATTTTTTTTTGTTATACGATTAAAATTGCTAAAAAACGTAAAATCTAGCCACAGGTATAGATTGAAAGAAATTTTTCATAAAAATTAGCCTCCTGGCCTGAAAATATAGGATGTAAAAACTTCTCCATACGCTTGCTAGTGGACAAAGGATACAGGTGTCGGTAGGAAAATAGAGCTTTTCAAGTTTTCTTAAGCTACTATTGATATATACAAATCAATCAATCTGTCAGTTAATATTTAGGCCTCAAGGCAAATATTCTCTTTAATATCCTCTTTAGTGGATTTCCAAGTAATTTCGAATTACTAGTGCGCTTGGTCATGTTTATATATATATTATAAATGTATGTAAAACGTTTTTATCCACTGTAGTGAACGCAAATCTTGATGAAACTTGGTGGGATGATGTAAACCTATTGGGAATGGAGTCCTATTGATTTTCAAACAAATTGGTTTACCGGAATCAGAGTTAGAACCCAAAAACCCGTTTTTGGGTACATTTTAAGATTTATTTTCATTCTACCAGGCATAAAATATAAGCATATCTGAAAATTTGAAGAATGTTTGCTTCTTCAAATCTTAGTTTGAATTTAGGTTATAAGAGTATACATAACCATGATGGAGACTGGATTACACTTTTAACATTTTTTCAAATAATAACGAAATAGTTATTTTTAATTATTAAACAAAGTTTACTCAACTAATTCAGGCTACAGAAATAAACATTTTTTTTTTTATTTTAGTTCATAAATAGTTATTGGTTACGAATAACTTATGAATTAAATAATTACCAGTAATTTTTTTTTCAAAATTCGTTAAGGGGATAAGGATATCGCAAAGAAACCAATTTTGATTTCTTTAAAAGAATTTTAGAGAAAATTTTAACTAAGTAAATTCGTTAACTACAATTATATATAAATAACAACCAATTTAGGTAAGGAAAATTAAAATAGGAAGATAAAGAAATATATTAAACTGCTATAACAGTTATATTAAACAATTAATAAGCAAATTTTAAGAAGTATTTCTTTACGAGTTTCACCTGAGCTAATTTCGATTTTATTTAAAAAATAATTATTAAATGAGATTTTATTTGCTTTATTGAAAAAAGTCTGTAAAAATAATATAAATAAATTGAATAAATTAACAAAAAATTTTTGACAAATAAGCCAACTCTCAATTTTTTTTTGTTGAAATCAAGTAAATTATAAGGTTCAATTTCATTTAAAAACTATACCTGTAGCATAACGATTTAAATATACGAGTATAAAGAATACGGTTTTAAGATTTTACCGTTAATTTCATCGAAAATATTAGTAAATTAATATTTTTTTATGAAATAATTATATAAGGAATATATATTCCTATGTACACTTTAATTAAGCCTGCATTCAACACGCACGTGCACGCACGACCACCACTATAAAATGCAAATACATGTAACCCCCAAACGGGAAGTGCATACGTATACACTTCCCGTAGTTGGGTGTACATCAACTAGTACATTATATACGAGGGACTGGATCCCTTTAATCTTGTCCAGTGCAAATGGATTTACTTTAGAGGTAAAATGAAATGTAGCGTGGTTTAATCTCAACAATGTTAAAGGATATTTTTAACTAGAGGGTCATTGATTAAAAAATTTCCTACCTATTTTGATGGAATCAACTAAATGTTCTGAGCAAACTCCATTACAGTTTCACTTACCAGCCCTTTGAAAATTGATCAATAGTATCCATTATTGAATGATATAAATTCATCCAAAATCAGGCCCGATTATTCTTTTAAAACGATCAAACTTACTAATGAATCTTAAAACAAAGAAGGTTGGAGTTTGAAGATATTTATGATAAAAAATCTCCAAATACAAAAGGTTTTTGTTCAGTTTTTTAATTTTTTTATTACCTTCCCGGCGAATATAACTGTACTAGCGACGAGTTTATTAAAAGGGAAAGTATGGTGATCGTGTCAAAAATAGGGTATCGGCATATTTTTTGCAAATCTTTACGTTTTAGAATCCAACTATACTGTATTCCAGTTAGCTTTAGAGTAAAGAATAAACAAACGGTGCCTTTGTGTGAGTTCGGCATGATTCTGCTGAGTACCTTGCCTTGCGTCAGTAATAGTCAATAGTCGTAATATTCAATGTATTCAAAAGTTAATATAACGTTGTCTTCTCCGTTCCATTAAAACCCTTGATCTTTTCGTACGATTACTCTTTTGTTTTCGTGTTCAATTTTTGTGTTCCTATTACTTATTTATTTACTCTAATGTTATTTAAAGTTAATATAATATAATTTTTTAAGTTAACTGGAATATGATTGTAGTATATTCCTAGATTTGTTTCTTTTTGACTTGAGTTGTACCATTATTTTGACACCATGTCTGATACCGATTCAACTGATAATAGTGCACGATTACTGATATCCTCTCCGAAAAAAAAGCCGCGAAAAAATCCTTAAGTCTTGCGAAAAACACATCATTTTAAATGCTTACGAAAGCGAATTACAGAGTAATCCAACGGCGTGATTTCGGATGTCGTTAATAAATTGCTATCATAAGTGGAAGTTCTGCTACTTCAATCTACAGTGTGATTGGCGAGTATGCATCTAATAATATATTACGGTTTTTTAAAAAAGTAAAACCCCGCAGATCAATTGAAGAAAATTTGACGATTTCGATAAAAAAGCGATTCGTAAAAAAGTACACGAATTTTATTTATTGAGAAATGGTTTAGCGATGTGTTATTTTCTCTGGAAGATAATTCGGTTATTTTCTAAGACAACGTCCCTTATCATTCATGTAAAAAGAAAATCATTCCAGCCGTGTCTTGAAAAATAGACTCAAAATGTGGCTTAGTTCAAAAGGAGTGATTTTTGAAGAGGATGAACTGAAGGTCCAATTATTGCAAAGGGTTTTGCGTATGAAACGTAATTTTAATGCGTATAAAATTGTTAAGTTAACTAGATGCAGTGGCAATATCGTGCTTCGATTACATCCCTATCATTTTGTACTTCACCCAGTCGAGTTAATTTGAGGACAAATCAAAAGTTACATAGAGTCAGAAAATACTGCTTTTAAAATATCTGATGTTAAAAATTTATACTTAAAAGCCATCGATAAAACAGGCCAGCAGGAATGGAAAAACTGTATAAAATATGTAACGGATACTTTTGAAGCAAGTTATTGGGAATTGGATATTAAAATAGAAAACAAATTTGAGCCTCCATTTGTATCTCTAAATACTGACAGCACTATGGATTTCTCGCAAACAGATGACACAAACTGAACTGAATTTATTATTTGTTTATTATAATAGAAATTTTATCTTAAATATTAGTGAAATTTTACTGTTTGTGGACAATTGACATTTTCGTAACTCTTAAAAACTCAAATAAAATGTCTAAACTTATTTAAATTTAAAATATATATAATAATCTAAAATATAATAGCACGTGGTTACTGAACATTAACATCGCGTAGTTTCTTTAATATGCAACAAGAGATACTTCTGAATCGGTCGCGCAGTTAGTTTACTTGAATCCTATAATCTAACCGAATAAGATATAGCTCATCTAAACCAAAACAAAATACGTTTTTATGTGCATATATGTATACGTATGTATGTCGCTCTGATTTTGGCCTTATTATACAAATAAGGCCAAAATATCCTTGGCCTTGAAAAATCTAAGGCCTTGAAAATCGGTTGGGTCTTAAGACTGACCAATCAATTTTCTTAAAAAATTGGAGCATTGATCATTCTTTTTTTTTTTAATAGAGGATATTAAGATTACCTTCAACATTGTTATTAACTAAATTTGGCTGGAGAGGAAAAATAAATAAATATTAATTTATCTTGCACTAGCAGGTACCCGTGGCTTCGAACGCGAACTATTGTAGCAATTGTTTATTTATATTGTTTATATATATAAATGTATATATTGTTTAATTGTAGCAAACGTTTGTTTTAGCAATTGTCGAGTTTATAAATTGTTAATTGTACGTATGAGTAAATAATAATTAATAAATAAGTGAATAAATAATTCAGTAAGTCCATAAAACTTTTCGATCAATTCCGCCATTGAAGAAACCGTACAATGTGACGATAACGAGAGAGGGCGGAGCAAGTACGCGGCGCATTGTCGAATTAACACGAGGGCGTGTCAAGAACGTAGGGGAATAAAATTGAGATAACTCCAATTCTTTTTTAACATATCGATATCAAACAAAAAGAAAAAAACCTGCTCAGCGCCTGCTACGAGCATACAAAGTTTCTCATAGAAATCAGATGAGTAGTTTTTTAGTTTTTAGGGCACACACAAAATGAATTTTGTCTTTTATTTATATAATTATATTTCTTTTATATATTAAAATAAAAACCCTTTTTAAAATGCTCGGGTTATAGCATTTGAACATAAATTGAAAGATTGATAAATTTCTTAAAAAATCTTATAAATTCAAATTCTTTTTAAAGAAAAACATAGAAATTATGTCTTCCTTTTTTTAGCAAAGATGTTGATAACCTGCCATAACGAAAATCCTAGGTTTGATTCACGGCGATGCACCTTAGTGATCGATCTAATTTAAAAGTGAATTAAAAAATAAAAGTCCCTAAATACTGTTAGAAATTTAACTAATTTAAAATAAATTAATAGAAAATTATATTATAAATGATTATTAATTATGATTACTTTCGCATTCACTTAAATATTATTAAACTTTTGTTTAACAGCTGACGTTGAATAAGAATTAAGTTCAATAAGCAGTAAGACAAATTTAATTTGTCGCTTATCAATAAATATTTATTTCGTATAATAATAAAAATACAATCATTTCATGATTTAAAATTATTTACGTTACAATTAAAATACATCATAAAATAATTTAAAATAATGAGAGATCATGTCTAGAAAGTACAGAAGAATACACTAAGAAAAAAGTAGGCAATTCATTTTTAAAATTAAATCGCAAACTTTTTAAATTTAAGAGTTCCCCTACCACGGAAGGGGTGTTATTTTAGTAACTTTATTGTTTAACAAAATACTTTTTAAGCAGTACAAGTTTGAAATTGCGAATTCATTTAGTTTCATTTTGGGGATCCCATACTCAAGGTGGCATTGGGGTAAAATTAATTTTTAAGAAAGTAATACATAAGCGGTGGTAATAAGTTTAAAAAAATAATCACTTAAAAATTACAAAGACAATTTTAAATATACAAAGTTGTGAATTTCTAGGAAGGAATGAAAATTTTTGTATATCCAGTGACATTCATATAAAGAATTTCTTAAATTTACCCACTGTAAAAATAATATTAATTCATTACTTACTTTATTTTATTACATTTTTAGTTCAAGATAACCAATGTGTAATATGCAATACTGTTTACAAATGAATTTATATGTGTGCACACAAACACACACATTTGTCTAAACAAACCTTTATCAAAAAAAGCAACTTTTACCAATAATTTTACAATAAATTTCGTCATTTTAAAAAGTAAAACACTTTTTAATTTACTTAAAAAAAAACATGTTTTACTAAAGAGTTGCTTTTAATTTTTACAAATCCATAATAACTTTTTTGTTAAGTTTTGTTTATCATAATAAAAGTTAATCTCTTTTTTTGTTTTTCATAGACTTTCATCAGTTTTCTCAAAATTGAATTCTCTTCATGTTTTAATAATAAAATTTACGGATTTATTAGTCATTTAATAAATTTATTGTCTTCAAACCTAAAAGAAAAGCTGTTTTTCTTCAGTGAATTTTTCTATTAACGTTGCATATTATGATAACTTCGAAAGATACAATTCAACGATCTGTTTTATTCAATTTTTCAGATCAAAAAAATAAATAAATAAAACAACAAGATTACCCCTTATATAACGTCTTAAAGTTTTCAATATGATCTCATTTCACCGGGGGAACTCAAATCCGGGTAAAATTTTTCGCTAGCTGTAACTCGATAACAAAGATTTTTCGGACGTCTGTACGAACTGTTTCCTTATTGGCTCTAGAATCGGTTCTCAAATTATTTTCCTGTTCTCCAAAATCATTCAGTATATTATACATAAATGACAAACAAAAATGAACAATATGAGAATATACACACCCATACAAGTTACTTAATGGTCAACCACAGTTCCCAACATTTATTCACGTTTGATCATCTGCGATAACGTGCTTTATCGCCTTTATTTTTTTACTTCCCAGTCAAAAAAAATAACAGAAATTATTTTAGCTAGATTTGCATTTCACCAACAATAACAAGGAAATCTATTAATAAAACGTTATCCAGGTCGTTCAAAAAACTTTTAAAGAAAAAAAATTCACTTAATATATTGGAAAAATTATTTTATAAGACATTAAAAATATTAAATTTTTACAAACGTATTAAATACAATACAGTTTATTTTAAAAATAAACTTTTCTTTGGTAATCATAAAGTTAGTTCTAGTTAGTATATGTTAGTTTTAGTTAGTAGCATGAGTAGTTCTCATGAAACCGTTTAGCAGATATAAATATGAATTCAGCATGTATGCGTAATATCTCAGTAGTTGGGCTGCCAGTCATTCTTTTGTGGCTGAGTCACCCCCACTTGCAAATGCAGTTATTGATTTATGTTATTTATGTTATTTATTTATTATATATAGTAATGTACAAATTGTAAGCTACCATCTGTCTGGCGCCGTAGCATGCCGGTGAAAAGCGATTAAAATTTTTTCGTTGATTCTTTATTATTCATGTTTAATAACGATAACATCATTTGCAATAATTCACACCATTATTCAATTCAGTGAAAGAAAGTATTAAAGTCTCTATTATGCACTTTTTCTGTACGGCATGGTAATTTTATAGTTCATTTTTATAACAGTTTTTTAGTGTTATTTTCATTTCTGTTTATTTACATTGAGTCTTTGTGCCAATCGGGTTTTAACAGTGAATGATTCTGTCGTGAAACATAAACCGAGAAACCCCTTAAGTAGATTCAAGAGAAAAAAAATCGGCAACTTATATATAACCTTATAAAGGGATAACCCTGAAACTGACATACTCGGTTAGAGACATACTCGTAAGCAAATAATGTAACAGGTATTAACAAAAGAACAATTTTTAATCTAATAAGGAAACACAAAATTGATAGTTTACATATTAGCCTAAAGAGACTCGAAAGGGTGTAAAAAGACACTCCCGAATTTTTCTAGAAAAGTATTAAAAATACATAAAATTTTATTTCTCTGATAACGTCTAATTTTTTCATATTTTTTATTTTTACTATTGAATTATTATTTATTGTACTTTTTTTTTACAATCTCAGATTAATAATTAATTATTAATAAATCAATATACTTAAATTGAAAAAAAAAGTTAAAAAATAGGAAATGAAGTCGAAATCGAACTGATGTGCCTTCCCCTTGCGAGATCCAAATATTTCATTGATTAAGATTTTATTTGGCTATAACTCTAGAACCAATGAAAATAAGTACCACTTATGATATGTCATTGAAAAGCTCTCAATGAGGACTTATTACTGCATCCAAAGTTTTTGAATTTTGGGCTTTTTTTAGACATTTCTGGTCAAGTCAATTACAATCAAAAGGGGAGGTGCACAACTAGATGTTACAACAGTCCTAAATCCAAAATTTCAACATTCTACGGCTAATCGTTTTTGAGTAATGCGATATACATACGTACGGACCTCACGCCGAAACTAGTCAAAATAGATTCGTTTATCAGATTTCCGTTTTCGGTTTTTTAGATTTGATTTTTTTTTAAATCTGAAAACCGAAATTATTCGCGAAAAAAATTCTTCCTTCGTACAAGAAAATAAAAATACCTATACAACAATAAACATATGATACAGAATTTAAAGTCGCTGATATACCTTGAATTCCTTTACTTATTATATCCTGAAAAAGAAAATGGTTGATAATTAGCAGTGTAAATGCTTAAAGAAGAATTAATTTAACAGCCGCTTTTATAAAATTCAATTTTTTTGATAAATATAAAATTTATTATAAGATTTGTTTCAAAAGCTTGTAAAAAAATGAAACTTGCATCAAATATTGTTAATTTCATCGAAAAAATTCATCAAAGAAATGTGAAAGTATTAATTTTCGATGAAACATTTCAATACGGAATAAATATGTATATATATATATATATATATATATAAAGTGAAAAATAACTTTACCGAAAAAACTTCATCAGCCATCAGGTTTTTTAATATTTATTTACCCAATTATATTTTAAAACTTGATCATACCCCTTTGTTACTATTTATTTTTAGCATCCGCATGGTGCTATTCTCTACACAAAAGCTAGAAATTCTTTTTTTTAGTTTAACAACTTTATCTATGATTTATAGAATAAATATTTGATTCTAAAAATTTATTTAATAATACTCGAACGAGATTGCTTTTTCTGCTTTTGATATTTTTTATACCTTCTGGAAATTTTCAGAAATTTAATTTACATTTATTATAACTAGGAACAATGAATTATTGTGATATGTTTCCTTATTTTATTATAGAATTTTTTTTTAATATTTTTTATTATTATTCTTGGGCACATTTTCTGCAAATTACTTAAAATTAGAAAACTATCCGAATTGTAAAGAAGTAAATCTGTTAATAAAATGTTAATTTTTATAAAATAAGAAATCATTATTATAAAATCATTTTTATTAAATCGAAATAATAATTTTTAGTACAAATTAAATGTTTTTGAAAATTTTTTCATACAAATTATTTAATAGAATTAATTATGTTATAATAAATAATAACAAAAATTTTAACAAACAAACCAAACTTTTTCGTTCAAAAACATTTACAATTTCTCTGTGGAATAATTTTGAGGACCATTAAAAATAAAATATTCTTTAATATAGAAAATTGGTTTATTTGGGTGGTATAACTCAAGTTTTGCAAAAAACGTTAAAATATAAATTTTCTAATGAAGGATAAAATAATAAAGATTCTTTAAATGAAAGTATATTTTATGGAAATGCATACTTTCATTGAACGGAGAAATTTTTTTTATATGCAACGACATTTAAAAAGAATGCATTTTCATAGAATAAAAGAGAATTTTTTTGAGGATATCCTTTTAATAGAAGATTGCAAAAATAAAATCGAAATGAAAACAACTATAACGTGACTAAAAAATAATTTAAAAGAGTTAAATTGTTATGTAGGTAGAATTGATTGAAGACTTGAAAAAAACATTTTTTTGATGTGGAGTGTACTTCTGCACAGATAACAGAAATAATAAAAACAAAGAAAAAAGGAAGGTTGGAAGAATAGAAATTTGGAGAAAATTGAGAAGTTACGAGTAAAATCAAAACTAGAATTAAATAGAGCATTTAATAATTTCATCGTAAATACTCATTGAATAAATCCTTTTAAGAAAGTTTTTTCTGTAAAAATGTACATTTTTTTAACAAAATATTTTTTTTAAGAAATAAAACGTTTTTTTTATTTTATCAGAAAA
This sequence comes from Lycorma delicatula, assembly GCF_047948215.1. Taxonomy (NCBI): domain Eukaryota; kingdom Metazoa; phylum Arthropoda; class Insecta; order Hemiptera; family Fulgoridae; genus Lycorma; species Lycorma delicatula. Next base: position 35,820,133 of record NC_134466.1, read on the forward strand.
ATATTATTAATTTTTTTTGCTTGAAAAGCTTAACAAAACTATATATTTGCTTTAATAATTATGTTAACAAAAAAATGTTATCTTGAGTTTCTGTGGTAATGCAGGTTTTGTTGAACGATTGATCTACGGGAGAGAATGCATGGATACAATACGTTGTAAAAGGTTTCTCTGTACCCTACCGTTATGCGATTCTCGTATCACCAGTTTACTAGAGTAGTAAGAACTCTAGTCATTTTAATGGATGGTTTGTATATTTTACATTTCAGTTATGAGACCAAATAGCAGGAATTTAGAAAAAAAAATGATTTCACAAGGTCTTTAAATTGATGACCTTCACTTTAAAAACATTAATTTATGTAGAAACAACTTTTTACGATGAATTTTTTTGTTTTTTATATATATTTGATGAAAATTATAGCTATTGGTGAGGAATAAGTATTTTTGCCGGCTATCATAAAAGTGATTTAATGTGATTTCGTTTTACTTGATAGGAAATTGAAAAGGAATTAATTAAACACATCTTTTGTAATAATGAATTAAGATTTCGTTTTCATTGAAAATTTTATTTTTTGTAATTTCTCACATAAAGAAAATTAAATAAATTGTTTATTTACTAAATTTATTATAAACGAGAAAAAGTTGACTTCATAAAAATAATTTTTTTTAACATGTTAAAATATAACTGCGAAGATCCAAGTACAATATAAATTATATCAGAGGGTAAGAGTAATTTATTTCAAGAATGAAATCATTGATTTCACGTGGGAATCCAGTTATTGATGTTAAGAGTACCAAAACGTTTTTGTAATTTAAATGTATTAGCTTCATCACCCTGAACAGCGCTAACCCCTCTATGGATTAATCATCCCCATGCACTTCCGCCTTTCTTAACTTTTATTCCTTCTGTCCGGAAAAACTGCCAAGGAATTTAAATCGATCATCCTGGTTCTACCTATGAAATCATGCTGACAAATTCTCATAGCTTTGAAACTTTTATTGGAGTTTAGATGAGAAAAACATAACATGCCTGTAGAAATGTAAAAATCCAAAAGTTGCACAAAGTCTAACCAATGATTGAGTGTACTATTTGGTAGACTTTTTGTTATTTGTAATGAATTAATAACAAACAAAAAAATTTATAAGAAAAAACATAAATGATAAGATGATTATAGAATCAATGATCGATTCACTTCTGGACACAAGTAGGAATAATTAACGATTATTATTCCTACTTCAATTTTTCATAGGTTATCAAATTGACTTCATCGTAAATAAAGTAAAAATTTAAAGTTCAATGAAGTAAATGAAGTCAATTTAAAGTAAATGAAGTAAAATCCTACAGTTATTAAATGAATGGAAAACAATTAGCATAAAAAATTAATCAGATCTGTAAATTAACTGATGGTATTTAATTATATACTTCAAATAATCGGTCATTATTTTTAACTGAGTTCAGAAAAATTATTCCTGCATTTTTATATCCTTTTATATAAAATTTTGTACTGTCATTGTATGTTTTTATTATTACATTTTCATTTTCATTTATTGATAGGACAAGTAATTTTACATCATTTGTAACAACTTCCATCGATAAAAATGATACATATTATAACCAAATAATAAGATGTACGAATTTTGTTCTAAATACCATATAAGATAAGTAAACAAAGTTTTATAGTTTTCTGGATAATATACAGGATAAATTAACGGTAGATTATCAACATTTATACCATTTAAATTATTAAAATCTGTGTTTATAATATAAAATGCACCTATTAAAGGCATAACATTTGCGATAACAATATATATATTTATGGAATAATACATAGCTTTATTACGAATATTTAATTGTTTTTTTATTTGATGAAATAACTGTTTTCTTTTCAATGATAATCCATAAGGAAATTTATCATCGTTACCCACTGTAATTATCGTAAAGGCTGAAATAAAAGATTTCCATGAAGTTATAATTACATTGGCATACATAAAAGATCGGGTGCAAAACGTTATCGCTTTTAATGAATTATTCATTCGTTTTATGTATTAAATGAAATACACAACCGATGCATAATAATAATTTTAAAACATAATAAATTGTAATTCTTATATCTTTTCTAACATTTTTAATATCAAAACCTATAATTCGTAGTACAGTTGTTATTTTATCAGAAACTTCCATTGTAATAAGAATTGTGATATTTTACTCTGAAAAAAATTACAACAAAAATTGAAAGAATAAATCAGCTAAACAATAAATAAAAGAACAAAATAAATTTTATTCAAGATAATTTTATATAATTACACAAGTCGTATTACTTTAGGACTTGTAATTATACAGGGTTTATAAAGCAATCCTTTTACTCTTTCAACCCTAAAAAATAGGAGGGACTAAATTGATACGGGAGCATATGCACTTCAGAGGGTTAATCAAATTGACTTTTGCATGCGTTGCAACAAAGTGCATCAGCCTGTTTGTCAGACTGCAGGAACTGCTAACAACAAAATTATATATGTGATACAAAGCAACATAATTGCACGTACTAAGTGTACTTCATAGTAAGGGTAGATATTCCGTTATAACAGGAAGCATTTAGGGACTACGTACATACATCAATATGTATGTACGTAGTCCCCTTTGTGTATTCTACCAAACATCAAACGAAAAGCAAAATTTAATTATTTACAAATATTCATTTTTTTTTCTTTACATTTAGTGTTTCCATGGAAGATTTCTGCAACATTAATCATTAGCATTATCAATCATTAATCATTACTTACCCCTGTTTTTAATCTCTGATTACATGATGTTATGTAATAAAATAATAGCAATACTTCATAGATATGTCATAGTTTATGACAGTAAATTATATTTTCGACAATATTTTTAAAACGATACTTGGTCTTTTGAAACTTCATTGTTTTTTAACTGCGGCGTTGTTAACAGCTCGTGAGAGAAGTTACTTTGAGTAAGGCTGTTTTTCATTAATTTGCTTTAAACTAGTATCATACTGAAATTTACGAAATATTTGATTTATTACAGAACTAGAACTTATGTTTTTGATTATAAATGTCATTACGTGTCCTGAAATTTAATAACTATGGCTGAGAGTCCTTCTTCCTATATAGTTGAACACAGAAAAGATAAAATATTAGGAAGGGGGGAAAAGACGATAGTTCTTAATGTTTTCAATAAATTCGCGAAAAATACCCTACTTTAGAATTTAAACTAGTAGAAGAGCTTACCATCTGAATTCACATGGTGAATCCATTTAAGTATTGAGAGACCGCGAACTGAAAAGAAAAAAAATACAGAATAGAATACACGCCAAAAAAGAAAACAAGACGTTCAAAAACCGTTTTAGGTCAATTTGACGTTTTCAATAAACATACTGTCAGATCCTAACTCCATGGTATCTTTTTTTAAAAATGAATCGCGCACACCCAATAAGGTACTTTCAGCTTTTTTTTTCTTTTATTTGTTTAACCTCCGGGTCCGCAGTTAAGCAATTTTTTTCGCAGAGGATGAGATGAGTGCTTTGTAGCGTGTGTAAAAAATTCCATTACCTTACCGGGATACGAACCCAGGACTTGCGGGTGAAAGACCGAGGCGCTACCACTCGCGCCACGGAGGCCGGCAAGGTAATTTCAGCTGTTAAACAGTCATCCGAATTTATAAAAATTAGTCAGGCTAGTTTACATCAATTTCTTTTGTCAATAGGTTTCAAATTTACAGGAAAAGTAGAAAAAGTTTCATGGTTGATAGAGATGAGATAAAAATTTGGCGAGGGAGATATTTGAAAAGAATTAAATTAAAATTAGTTTCGAAAAATGTGGAAAAAGATTTTTTATCTGGGTGAACTCGGGTGAAAGAAGATCATTCAGTCAATAAAGTTTTGTGTGAGACTGTCGTTAAGACATCTAAACAGGCTTTTCTAACTGGTTTAAATATCGATATAAAATCGGCAAGTAACAAAGGAAAATGACTGATTGTAGTTTTCAAATCCAATAAAAAATGGTGATTATACCGTAGTACTGAGTGGATGTGATTAATTATGAGTGTTCACGGTAAGAAATTGAGGAAAAACCAACAAAAAATAGTAATAAATCATAAAATATTTTTTTAATTTATTTTATGCTTGTAAATAGTATTTCATGTAAAGTATTTCTTAAGTTTAAAGCAAATTATTTACAAATCTATCTATATTTATCATTTCATTAAACCATTATTATTTTGTATAGCTACTAACTGCGTATGACAATTACTGATGTAAAGTAACCTTCGATGATCATCGAAAATAACTTTATATTTAACAACTTATAACCGTCTCTTAATTTAATAAACATTCAATAAAGTTTTAAATATACAGAGCAATAGGCAGCTATTACTATATTATTATTACGATAGTAACTAAATCACGCGCTGTAGCTGTCACTCAATTTTTTTATGCATCCGGTTCATACTACCTCGCTCGGCATCTGTTTTGTTTACTTCAGGTCACAATGTAAAATAGGCAGATAATAGTACTATGCACGTAATAAAGTTAAGTTCCGGTCGAGTAAGGAACAACAGCGAAGATAGTGCTGGTGGTGAACTTGAGACTACGGAATAAAGGCTACGGAACAAAGGCTACGCACGCACAGTACAGCCAGCACTCCAATAAGTAAGTCTCCTTGCCTACTTGGAGAGTCAAGACGATAGTTCATTGTGTGATATTATGCTAAGCAAATTACGAAGTTCAATCAGAAGAAAGTGTTTTCAGTCATTAAAACAACAATCAATCGCTTCTTATTTAACAAAAAATATCTGAAGAGTAAAATGTAGATCTATTAAGTTTGTTTTTTAATGTCTACATATTTTTTTCCGCTATCTACTGTAGTTTTAATAAGTGTTTGTTAATGCATTACCTAGTGTATACACTACTGTATATGTGTAATCTATGTACGTACAATACTAGTGGCAGTGAAAATTTGTTATATGTTAATACACATTTTGAATAAATTTTTGGATATTACTTTTACCAGGTACGTAATACTGTAATGTACAGTATTTTATTTTATTATTTACCTTTACACCTTATTATAATGTTGTACTGTAGTAGAGACAATAAGATCATTTAACACATATTACTTTATTAGATATTATTTTTGGATTATCCGCGGCCTCTTCCTGGTTACCGTTACCATCCTGGATAATCGGGAGTCGGCTGCACTAGAGTTACTTTATTTGTTAACAATAAATATAGAACGTTACTATCGATGTTGGTGTATAGGGCATCGGACTGCACCTGCAGCGATCCTGACAGAATGGGATGGCGATGTTTCAATTGTGGGGCCGAGGGGCATCTCCGTAAGGACTGTCCAACGAAGGCTAGGTGTTCGCACTGCAATGCCCGTGGGCACGCTCTTGGAGACCGTGGCTGCAAGGCCGGCGCCCGAAAATAAATCCTGTCGTTTTCATTCTTGGGATGAATTTAGGGTTCGGACAGCACCTTCCAGGAGGGGTGTGCTGCTTCGGTGTCCCACCCTCGGTGATTGGGCGGGGACTCATATAATATTCATATGATATGCATATAATATGCATTTGCTTTGGATTTTGGGGGGTAAAGTAATATCGTGGTTCTAGTGGAGGATCCCTCCGGGGGTTACATTGAATGTAATCTTAGAAACATAAAAGAATATATTGAAAACGGGATTTTTAAACCACGATTCATATATATTTTTTACTAAATAATTTACTGAAATAATTAAGTTTACTGACTGACTAGTTAAGTAATTTCTGGCAGAGTAATATTTTTTCTATTAAATCAATTTATTTTATTATAATCACGCATAAGTTGTATTTAATTTTCTGATAATTTATAACAATCAGTAACCGTTTTTAATTGTGATGATTACTGTTTTATAAAAATTTTATGTATTTATTATTGTGAATGGACTCTTCAATAAAAATAAATTTATTTCTATTAACTTTTTTATTTGTGAATTGGAGTAGTATAAGTTTTTCTAATAAAATGTTTAAAATGATGATTTAAAAGATAATTGATTAAAAAATCATATCTGATAGGAATAATACAGAATTTGAGAACATTACTATCTAAATAAACATTATTTATCGTTGAGTTTGGGGAAAATAATTTGAAAATTGATCCTCACAAAAGAATACCTAATAATTTAATAAGTTTTTTTTTTTTTAATTGCCTGTAAATATATTTCAAAGGCCTCATTTTAAAATTTGTTAAAATAAATTCAAAAAAAAAGATCATGTTATTAAAGTTCAGATTTTTTGAACAAGTAACATTTATAGGTTATATCTTGAGAAATCAATAACCACAGTGCTTTTAGTTTTGAAGCGTTATTCGTATTTCTATAAGCAAATCTTCAAATCCTAGATTACTGTATTTTATATATTTTTTTAAGCGTTTTAATATGATATATGATTCTCCGTAACTAAAATTTGTTGAGATATAGGAAACTTCTTTAAATATCCAATCTTATAAACTAAGTATTAAAATGAACAGGATTTTTTAATATAATTTTCTATAGATCTGGATTTAACGGATATCTCAGGAAAGAGGCTCAACTTTATAAAATTCCTTTCAATTATAATGCTGTCTGCATTTAGAAAAGAGATTGTTTTCTGAAAATAGGTAATTGGTAGTGTTGAGAGTATCAGCGGGTAATGAATTTACGAGGTTATTGTTATTTCAGTGTACGAAATGTAGTAGTAGATGGTGAAGGTATTAAAATGAAAAAAAAAATTCAATATCCTTCAACACGATTGGATGAATTTTTAGGGATGAATGGAAATTAATTTCAAATAATAAAGTGCAGTAGTACTTTATTAAAATAGATATATTGTATGGCATGATTCAGGTTTGTATTTTTAGACATTGCTTGTGGAATATTAAAGAGTGATTTTAAGGTTTCGATGTGTTAGGTACGTTAGTGATGGCGCTTATGGCTGGACAGGTTTAACAATATCTTCAGAAATTCTATTTGTTGAGCATAACGGCTCCCTATATGAGCGAGTTTGATGAAAGTGAGGATACATGTGGGGGAAAGTATGAAATTGGGGACTGCTAAATGAAAGCTTTTTTAATGATAAATGGCAAGTGCAGAGGAGGATAAATACAAACTGCGAGCTTTTCCACGAGTTGGGGAGAGAGAGCGAGGGAGAAAGAGATCGAATGAATGTGTGGATTAAGATTTGCTTTTCTGTAATATTTTCAAAATACAAACGTATATGTCGCACTATTGCAAAATAAGTTGTTAAATTTTCCTAAATATTTGAATACTTTTAATTAGGCTCTTGTACAGAAATTAATTTTGAAAAAGAGAAGTCGGTGTCCTTATGTGAATTTCTTCTGAATTTGAATTGTTAGCAGATTGTATGTAACTATATTATTCCAGGTACTATAACAAAAAATAAAATAAAAATGAAAAAAGTTTAAAATTGATGTACAATAAATATTCATAAAGAGAATTATCCTCCAATTTATTATCAGTTTATTAGGAAGTTTTCACATGATAATAATAATAACACTCAATTTTTTGATAATACTTTATAGATTTTCATTGCCTTGTTTTTGGTCTTTTTGGCCTCTTTCTACTTCAGTACGGTTAGTTTTTGTAACTTCTTGAATTCTTTATATGTTTTTATGCAGGTTGAAAATGATTTCATTTTTTTCTTTTGTCTTCAGTCATTTGATTGGTTTGATGCAGCTCTCCAAGATTCCCTATCTAGTGCTAGTCGTTTCATTTCAGTATACCCTCTACATCCTACATCCCCAACAATTTGTTTTACATACTCCAAACGTGGCCTGCCTACACAATTTTTCCCTTCTACCTGTCCTTCCAATATTAAAGCGACTATTCCAGGATGCCTTAGTATGTGGCCTATAAGTCTGTCTCTTCTTTTAACTATATTTTTCCAAATGCTTCTTTCTTCATCTATTTGCCGCAATACCTCTTCATTTGTCACTTTATCCACCCATCTGATTTTTAACATTCTCCTATAGCACCGCATTTCAAAAGCTTCTAATCTTTTCTTCTCAGATACTCCGATCGTCCAAGTTTCACTTCCATATAAAGAGACACTCCAAACATACACTTTCAAAAATCTTTTCCTGACATTTAAATTAATTTTTGATGTAAACAAATTATATTTCTTACTGAAGGCTCGTTTAGCTTGTGCTATTCGGCATTTTATATCGCTCCTGCTTCGTCCATCTTTAGTAATTTTACTTCCCAAATAACAAAATTCTTCTACCTCCATAATCTTTTCTCCTCCTATTTTCACATTCAGCGGTCCATCTTTGTTATTTCTACTACATTTCATTACTTTTGTTTTGTTCTTGTTTATTTTCACGCGATAGTTCTTGCGTAGGACTTCATCTATGCCGTTCATTGTTTCTTCTAAATCCTTTTTACTCTCGGCTAGAATTACTATATCATCAGCAAATCGTAGCATCTTTATCTTTTCACCTTGTACTGTTACTCCGAATCTAAATTGTTCTTTAACATCATTAACTGCTAGTTCCATGTAAAGATTAAAAAGTAACGGAGATAGGGAACATCCTTGTCGGACTCCCTTTCTTATTAGGGCTTCTTTCTTATGTTCTTCAATTGTTATTGTTGCTGTTTGGTTCCTGTACATGTTAGCAATTGTTCTTCTATCTCTGTATTTGAACCCTAACTTTTTTAAAATGCTGAACATTTTATTCCAGTCTACGTTATCGAAAGCCTTTTCTAGGTCTATAAACGCCAAGTATGTTGGTTTGTTTTTCTTTAATCTTCCTTCTACTATTAATCTGAGGCCTAAAATTGCTCCCTTGTCCCTATACTTTTCCTGAAACCAAATTGGTCTTCTCCTAACACTTCTTCCACTCTCCTCTCAATTCTTCTGTATAAAATTCTAGTTAAGATTTTTGATGCATGACTAGTTAAACTAATTGTTCTGTATTCTTCACATTTATCTGCCCCTGCTTTCTTTGGTATCATAACTATAACACTTTTTTTGAAGTCTGATGGAAATTCCCCATTTTCATAAATATTACACACCAGTTTGTATAATCTATCAATCGCTTCTTCACCTGCACTGCGCAGTAATTCTACAGGTATTCCGTCTATTCCAGGAGCCTTTCTGCCATTTTTTTCATGACGGTTTAATTTCTAGCATCTGAACTATTTGATCTTTATTATTTCCATATTTGTTGTTGGTTTGTAATCCGCATTTTGTTTTTATCAGAATCTAATTCGATAGGGAATTGTTTTTGTATTTCTTGGAAAAAGGTCTCTTTTTATTCTTTTCATTTCTTTCTTCAAGTACCTTCTTTCATCTTTTAACTCTTTAGTGGGAGTAGTGAGGATTTCTTTAAATTCATTTACTTCTTTTTATTGTTTTAAAATGATTTCTATGGTATTTAATTTCGTAGGTGCTGTAATGATGTTGATTGCATTCAATTGACTGATTGCTTCAGATGTTTCTTCTGCTTGGCCTTTTTAGAAAGTCTTTACTCTCCAAATTTATTATTCTTATTTGTTATTATTAATTTATTTATAATAATAATAATAATTTTTTTTTTAATTTTGGTACCTTATTATGTTTTTATTTTATATTCAGTGAATTATAGACAATACAGTTATAACAAGAAAGTTTGAAAACAAAGAAATAACGTATAATGGTAACCTACAATGATTTATCGGTTATTATTTATCGATATGTATTATTTTTTTTTTTAGTATTGATACTATGTAGTAAAAAGTTTCTTAATTTTTACAGGAGTCAATCATAATTTGAATACAAGTTACTCACACTGTACAACACAAAAAAATATACAATAAAAAAATGTACTTTTATCCATAGATAACAGTTGAAATGTTATCAAATATTTAATTAAGGTAGTGTCAGATTTTTCTTTTGCGGTGGGAGGTGAAAATGTATTTACATACGGAGTGCCAGGCTCCCGCTGACTGCAGACTACTGGCTAAAAACAACCCTCTTTCTAACTCGGCTTATTACGTCTTAAAAACGGCGCTGATGCAGTCCCATACGTGACAGTAGTTAACTGATACTCACGCACAGGTTCATTGCTAGATTTTCTCCACAGAATGTACTGAATGTTGTAGTCACCAGGATCTATCCTTATTTGGCGATACATTTTGCTAATATCGGCTATAAATGCGATTTTGTGTGTACGAAACCGTAACATGATAGCGCATAAATCTTTTTGAATCGTAGGACCGACTCTCAATAGGTCATTTAATGAAATGGTGTTGCTAGTTTTCGAAGATGCGTCAAAAACCACCCGAGTTTTGGTTGAGGTGCTGAAGGTTTTAAAAACGGCATGATGCGGCAAATAGTAGTCATATTTCATATGACTTAAGGATTCATATTCGTCGAGGAACTTATGATAATCTTTCTTTAATTGATTGTCACGGTTCAGTTTTTCTCTAAGAAATTTAGTCTTGATTGAGCTGTAGTTTTTGACTCGCCGAGAGCCGAAGGTTCTTTAATTAACGGTAACTTTACAATAAAGCGGCCAGTTTCATCTCGTAAGGTATTTTCAACATAATGTTTTTCGCTGAGTTTCTCATCTTCTGACCAAGTAGGTTCGCTGACTTCCTATATTTGCCAAAATCTCTGCATTTGTTGATCTAGTGATTCTCTTTGTAATGCAAATAAATTGTAATTAGTTGAACTGGACTTATTTGAACCGAGTGAATATTCTCCGCTTATGATCCATCCTAATTCGGTATTTTGAAGGACGGGAAAGCCTCCTTCACGAGTAAGTTGCTCCATACGTAGGATTTTCATAAATACTTGAGCACCTAACAATAGGTTGATTTTTTGTGGTTTGTTAAAAGTTGGGTCTGCAAGATTAAAATTTGGTGGTATATTCCATAGGTTACAATCAATTTTAGATGAGGGTAAATTAGTAGTTTTTTTTTTATTTTGGTGAAATATTGCAATTTAAATTCATAGCAAAATTAGAATGAAATGATTCCATATGAATAAATACACTATATTTAAATTCTGAGCTGTTAAATGATTCAATTGGGAATGGATTTTTAAAACGCTTTAATTTCAGTCGCTGCATTAGTTATTCTGTTGCAAAACTGACTTGAGAGCCACTGTCAAGAAGTGCTCGACAAACTTGTAGGTTACCAGACTCATCTCGAATTTTTACGATAGCAAACCCAAGTAAGATTTGAGGTTGTTTCTTGTGAAACGCATGATAACTGGTTTTAGGTTGGTATTCGTCTGATTTGTTGCAGACATTTTCTTGCTGCGGTATCCGTTTAGTTTTAGGTTGAGCTTCATTAAAGTGAAGGCTGGTATGGTGCCGGGCTGCAAATTTAAAACATACAGATGATTTACAATCTTTGTAAGCATGATTGGATCTTAAGCAATTAGTGCATAGATTGTTATGTTTAACTAAACTAAATCGTTCATTTGGCCGTAATGATAAATATTTAGGACATTTATAAATTAAATGAGGCTTGCTACAAATTTTACAATCTTGATTTGTCGATACACAGGACAATTTAGTAGTTTTAAGGTGAGAATTTACATTTTGAACGCTCTTTATCGGTTGTGAAAACGCTTCGCCGGTCAAACAATTATTTACTAATTGTTCGGTTTGACATTTTCTCGAGAGAAAATACTATGCGGTAAAATACTATGGAAAATACTAAGAAACTTATGCGGTTCGAAAACTTATTGAAAAATTTCGAGCAAAGGCTCTGTTGAAGACGCTGATCGAAGTGGAAGACCAGCTAAATTAAACGAACAGAAACTGTTTGATATTGCGTATGCTATGGCTGAAAGTCGATCAAAGTCACCGCGTAAGCACAGTAGCAAGATATCGGACTTGCTACCGATCATAAATCTGTAACAAAAGAACTGAAACTCCCCTACAAAGTAATGTTTGTTCAAGAACTTAAACTTACAGATCATGCCAAAGGATTAAATTATTGTCGACAGTGAAAACGTTTTATTGACTAAAATTTTGTTGGTATCCTCAACATTACATTTGAAGCGTGGTTTCATCCGGGAGGTTATATTAATTCACAAAATATATTACTATGGTCTACAACTAATCTCTGTGAATTATACAAAGCGAAAATTGGTGTCTGGTTCAGTGTAAATAATACGCGCATTGAGAGTCCAATCTTTTTTTAAAAAACAGTTAATAGTGATAGTTAATGTTCTGTTTTAACAAACTGCATTACTCAATTAACAGAAATGAAAATCAGTCAATCACGGTTGGTCCAAAGAGGTTGTGCCGCAGCCCATACAGCTAATGATTTTTTTACCAAACATGATTCAGAAAACGAATCATTTCGAGTTGTTTGTAGCCTCGACGATTAACCTACCTGATTACCTTAGATTACTTTCTATAATGGACAGCGAAACAAGCACTGTATCGCAACAGAGCACGCACGATTGACGAATTAAAACCCACAATGCAACTGCAACAGCAATGCATCGTACACTAGCATTGCAGTACACCAGCTAGTTAAAGTGTTTGAAAATGTGTGCAGTGTTGTATTAGAGTTGAAGAAGGTCATTTAAAGTTTCGTCATTACACTTGCATAATTCCAGGGCACAGTAACTTTCTGAACACTCTGTATTTAAGGTTAACGCTTATTTACAGAATATTTTACGACGAAACAAAAAGAATGCGGGATATTTTCTACTACTAAACATAAAGAAAAGAATTTCATAATAAATATGACACTCGGAAACACTTCGATTTTCAGTTAGTGAGCCTGGAAAAGATTCTGCCCTAATGTTTGCTCCGAGGGTAGAATAAAGCCATTTATTTGAAATTAAATAAATGAGATAAATTTTATGGTTTTATATAAATTTTTACCTGAAAATTTTAATAAAAAATGTTTCACAGTTGTAACTATTACAAAATTAATACAAAATATAAAATATAAATCACAGCACAGTTATATATCTTACTTTAAACTGCTGGAAAAGAAATAAACTTTTACCAAAAAATATGTAGATAATTTAATTCTAAGAAAATTTGTGTAAACGACTGAACATAAAGAAAAGTATAAAAAGATTGACTCTAAACAGAATGAAACATGGAAGAAGTACACATTATTACAATATTATTAAACAAAAAAAAAATAATTTTATCATTGGTATCTACAAACAAAATCACTATTTATTAAAAATCATTAAAAAAAAGCTTACAAAACGGTTGTTCGTCACGCGGTTTTTTTTTTTTTTTATTTACGGCTAACATACAACCTAATATAAAATACTTATCATTTTATTTAGATATAATATTTTTTCGTTTATTTACGAGATTCAATGATTTTAATTAAAGTTGATTTTTCACATAGTTTCACTAGTAAAGGAACGAAATCGAGAGTTGTAAAGTTCAAATCCTAGTAAAGGCATTTACTTTTATAAGAATTTGAATACTAGATCGTGGATACCGGTGATCTTTGGTGGTTGGATTTAAATTAACCACACACCTCAGGAACGGTCAACCTCAGACTGTACAAGATTATACACTTCATTTACATTCATAATATCACCTTCTGAAGTAATATCTTACAGTGGTTCCGAAGACTAACAGAAAAAGAAAGGATTATTACTGAACAAAGCCCAGTGAATCCATAGGGAAACCAACCTAACGCCGAAAGAACCAGAATGCACCTCATAAAGCATACCGCACAGCGATTTTCCAAACGCAATATATATCAAAGAGATATCCCTCCTACGAATAAAATTTAAAGGGAAGGTATAATTGTTTAAATGCTATTTTGATTAAGAATTATGTTTTTAATACGTTTAAATTTACATATATCTTTTACACTATCCTTTCTAAAAAATTACTTTTGTGACAAGTTTCCAGGCAACGCTGAGATACATATTTAGGTATTATTTTATCTTTTGATATTTATCATGAGCCAAGCACTTTTTTTCTGGTTTCAATCTTCCTTTTAGTTTGAACTACATATATTATAGAATGATTATTGTTTTCTAATCTATTTGTAATCGTCTGATATTTTTATCTTTAGCATTTCCTAGGATAAGACTAATTTCCAAGACGAAACTACTTTTTTTTATTCATGTCTTCTCTATTTTAATATAAGGTTATTTCTCTATATTTTCGAAATTTTTATCGATACTTTTCTATACATTATCGATAGTTTTGCTGTTATTCTTTAATAAAAATCATTGTTTTCGATAAGGCTCTTCTGTATCAAACTGCGTTCGTTTTTCTATTTAAACCATCTCAATATTAAAGAATCGTTGATAAAATAATTGTAATGTTTTCGAAAATTAATAAAAAAGTTTGTTAATTTACATGTTTCACCTTAATTCGTAGATTAATTACGAAACCAAACAGGAGAATCCAGAAATTTCATACATTGAAAAATTAATTGTTTATTCTACTGTAATTAACAATATTATTAGATCGATCTTTAAAAATCTTTATCGTAAAACATCAGACTGCGGCAACTTTAAACGATTATATTTCGAAATGAGATTACTACTATAAGCAAACATCTGAAATATATTAAATGGTTAAGGTTGTCATAGTCTGAAAAATTTTTATATCAAATTTTTTGTTTTTTAATTACCTTTAAAATTTTGTTATCTCACACTGAAATGTAAATCATTTAGAGATAGAAATATAAAAAAAAAATATTTTATTGACTATTAATCTGTGTATCGTTTGTTTTTCTTATGGTCTATGAAATGACATTTTATTTTTCTAATGAACTTTATGATTGCTGATAATGATTACTATGAGTTGATTTATTGTCGGAGTTCCTTAAAAACCTCCTATCATATGCATATTATCAAAAGATTTACTTATGGTTCCATTTAAGGAGCCAATTATAAATATACTATTTCTGGAACAAAAAAAAACACATTTTTTATTACCGTGTCTTAATTTAAAAAAAAAACATTTTTTAAACAAACTTTAATCATTTTTTCGGGGGGAAGATATTTCCTCTAATAATTAATATCTTTCAAACTAAACCGTGGGTAGACATATTATTTATTGGGAACTCATTCCTTTTCCATTAGATAAATAAAATTTCAAAAGAATAAAGTAGGCCAGGAATGATAAATACATCCATATTTTGTGTTTTAGAAATCAATAAATAAATTTTTCAGACAAAATTGAAAATTTTAAATAATTATTTTTAGATATCAATAGATAGTTACAACTATCTATCAATGATTTCGTGAATTTCTCTTAAAAATTGTCATTATTTCGTATAAATCTTTAGAAAAAAATCTCATAAAAATTCGTATATATTTTTAAACCTTCATTAAATTAAAAAAAAAAAATATGAAATAGCACTTTTTTTGACACCTTTTTTGAAAAAAATCTTACTTTATACTACTACGTTCACGATTTACTCGAAAAAAATCTAAGAGATCTACTAAACATAACCTAGAAGAGACTTTATAATTTTTAAATTAGGTTAATTTGGAATCCTTTCTTAGCTTCACTTCTTTATCATTTGTTGACGCGTTTCGGAATCACTCTATTGTCAAGACTTATTGCGTTTTATTCTAGTATTGTATTATTCTAATACAATATGTTTTGACAACGGATTGGTTCCGAAACGCGTCAGCAAGTGATAAAAGGATGAAACTAGGAAAAGAAAGCGATACCAAACATAGAAACTATAGTGATCTTAGCAGAAAAGATAATAGTAATTATATGTTAACAACAATTTTATTTGGATACCCGCTCCATTATTTTACGGCAAAAAACGAACCTGTTTTATTAAAATATTATCAAAAATTCTACAGAGTTTGTAACAAGAAGAAGAAATATTTCAGTTCCACGAATGAAATAGAGGAAAACGTTTATATAATGATAGGACTAACCACATAACCAAAATTTCTATTCAGGCTACAGCTTTCCGATAATTCCATCCTAATGTCTGCTCTAAGGGTAAAATAAAGCAATTGGAACTCAAATTAAGGAGTAAATCTTATGATTTTTCACGTGAAATATTTAATAAAACAAAGCCCATAGCTGTATCTATAATAACTGTGTAAAACACAAACAAATTAAGGATGCAAAACACAATTTTATAGGTTGCATTAACACTAAAATACTGAAGCAAAGGTTTTCGTATTTGGAATTCTTCTATTAATGAATCTTTGTCGATAATAACCAATATATAATTACAGCATTTTAATTAAACTACCGTAATGAAAAATTATGTCTGCTTACTCTTCACTTGAAAACTGAAAACTTTCTTCAATTTTGAAATCACGTAAACTATTCACTATTGAAATCTTTCAATTTTGTGGGAAGGGGAAATTTTGAGGCCAATTTTTTTAAAAAATGGTAAGATAAGCATGTTCACGATCAGTACGTACTGATCTCAATATAAATTTGGATTACGTTTAAAAAATTTTAAGAAAATTAACCCCGAAAAGCTAACTACCCCACTCGCTGGAGATATTAATCTTAAAGTTTTACCAACAAACTGCCCAATATACAGGAGAATATGTACAAACCTTCATCAAAATCAGTTGATCCAGTCAAAAGTAAGTATGCTTCAAACATGCAAACATATATATACATACGTACGTACGAATATTACCCCCATTTTTGTTTTTTGGTGTTCCTGGGTTATGAAGCATTGACAAACTAAAAAAAAAAAATGTTTGGAGTAATTACCATACGTTCCTTCTTGCAGCTTAACTCTGGAAAGCTATGAGGCCAGAGAAGCAAAATGGCGTACAACGGGGTCGGTTTCAAAGCAAAATGTAATAGGCAGAAATCATCCGTTTGGACTGTCATAGCTGATATTCAAAGAATTTCTGTCGGACCGAAAAATTCTATATGTAAGTTATCATAAAAAATCTTAAGTGGGCACCACATGAATTCCTTGTACGCATATTAAATTACATATACACTTTTTTTTAAATGAAAAGACATAAAAATTTTATTCCTTAATAACTTCTGATTTTTTTCTTCTTTTTTTGTTATTATTGAAGTATTATTTATCTTCTTTTTTTTTTACAATAGTTAATAATTATTAATAAATTATCAATTAATTTTTATTTAATTATCAATATAATAAAATAAAAAAAAGTTAAAAAAAAGAGTTGAAGTCTGATTCGAACCGATGTGCCTTCCCCTTAATCGAAGTATTTCATTAATTAAAATTTTATTTGGCTATAATTCTGAAACTAATGAAAATAAGTAGCACTTATTGGCATATCGTTGAAACGCTTTCAATGAGGGCTTATTACTGCAGTTAAGAAAGAGTCCAAAAACCAAAAAAATTGGATTTTGGGCTTTTTTGGACACTTTTGATTCAGTCGATTGTAATCAAAAGTAAAGGTGCACCATTAGATGTTTCAACAATTCTACACCCAAAATTCCAACATCCTACCACTAATCGATTTTGAGTTATGCGAGATACATACATACGTACGTACAGACGTCACGCCGAAACTAGTCAAAATGAATTCAGAGATGGTCAAAATGGATATTTTCGTTGAAGTCTGAAAACCGATATTTTTCACGATCACAATATTTTCTTTACTTCGAACAAGGAAGTGTAAAGTGGTGAAATACAAATCTTGTAAGAATCTTCACGATTTAAATTTGGAATCGTATCGTGTAAAAGTATTAATTATTTCGACCGGCATATCAAAAACATTGTCGACAGACAGAAAATACGATGCTGTACTATTTTCATATCGGACAACGCTCGGGTTTATTTACCAGGGCATGGTAATTCGCATGATACTAGGTATCGGTTGGAATGGAATGGAATGCAAAATTGGCAGGAGTCTATTACTCCCTACTTTATCGCAGAACCTGGACAGAGTCCCTTGCTGCTGGATCATTCTAATCGGGCTTGTTTTTAAAAGGGTTATTTTTTAATCTCGGATCTAATTTTTCAAGTTTTGTCTATTATTATTTTAGTGAATTTAAGACGGATTTAATTGCATTCCAATCCGTTGTTAAACCAGCGTTATCGAACCCATTTCATGGGCCGACCGCGGAAGGCTAGGCTTATAAAGCCTGTCCTCCCGACGTAATTTCCCTTCAGACCGTCCACTGAAGTCCTTTCGGTGCTAACTCTTTAATAGGCTAGCAGGAATACGCCACAACGGGGCACTAGCTATAAGGAGGGAGCAATGCGTCCCCTTTTCCGGAGGAGTCGCAATTGCTGGGATATTTTGTCTTACTGTAAGTTTTTTTTTAAATTTAAACCGCGTTTTTGTTTTATGCGCGACTTACCGTGTTTGACGTCTTCAAACTATATAACTCGCGAAAACTTTTCACTCGCGACCCCGGAAACGCGTCTGACGCACTATTCCGTTTATGGCTCATGCGATATGGAGGCCCCTAAGCCTGGTTTGTCGATTTTCGTCTACCGCACCGCACCATCACGGTGGTTCGTCCAGTACGGCGTGAGGCCGCTTCCTTACAACTGTCGGAGTTGGGTCCTCTCGGCAGATGTCCCGAAGATGACTGTGTTCGGACACAGCCGCTCTCCCGAACAGTCTGCGCGCCTGCGCCACCCCCACCTCGGACACGGATTGAAATCTCGCATCAGATCGGAGAGTGGCGTTCCTGACGAACCACGGAGCTCCAAAGATCGTCCGCAACGCGATGTTTTGGACGTATCGGTTGACTGAAAATCTTACCAGATGTTTGGACGTCTACATTAGGATGAGAAATCTTTGTATGGTCCGCTATTTCTGATAATCGTATAACGAGACCGATATTTTTTAACCGGATTGTCATCCGGTTTTGTTACAGAAATTTACCGTAGAATTTTCGAAAAGTTTATCCTTAGTTAATAAATCGTGAAAAAAATACGGATTATTCTAAGACAAAATAACGTTGTACAACAAGTGATTCTACTATCAAGCATTCTTTTAGAAGAAAGAACCGTCAGAAGTAGTGGCCACTGCTTTCTCAGATTTGTTTATTTGAAGGATAGAGTAAAATCATTATCGATGAACTGAAGGCTAACATTCAACAACAAATCGAAGGCATTGACAACAAACTCACCGGGTTGGTCTAGTGGTGAAGTCGTCATAACAAATCAGCTGATTTCGAAGTCAAGAGTTCTAAAGTTCAAATTCTAGTTAAAGTAGTTACTTTTATACAGATTTGAATACTAAATCGTAGATACCGGTGTTCTTTGGTGGTAGGGTTTCAATTAACTACACACCTGAAGAATGGTCGACCTGAGACTGTACAAGACTACACTTCATTTACATTCATACATTTCATCCTCTGAAGTAATACCTTAGGTGGTTCCGGAGGCTAAGAAAAAATGTTTAGAGTTACCAAACTATGATTATATTTCCCTACCTATTTGATTGTAAACAAAATTATAGAAATTATACTGTAGTGGTAATTATATTACATTCGCGTAATTTTTAAACGTAATGGTGATGAAATATGTCAACATTGTAAATCGATCACTGAACTCGGAATTAAGGGAAAAAACAAAAAAAATATTTGAGGTATAAAATTTTTTAACTAATTTTACCGTCCGATTTCTGTATCTCAGTAAATTTAATAAATAATTTTTTCTGATATATACAAAATAAAACATTTAATACATCACATCAGGAGTACTGGATTGTTATCCTGAAAAAGAGTTGTCCTCGGTGGATCAAAGAGAACCGTGGTTAAAGCACAAAAAACACATCACAAAATACTACACAAAAGTACAAACACTTCATAAAATAATATTTAAGTAAGCACATGAAAATATTAAATATATAAAGTAACCACAAAATAAATCACAAATTCAAAAGACGTAATAAAAATTATTTAAGTAAATTGTTACATGTACGTTGAACGGGATGACAATTAAAAAAAACCCCCAAAAAATTTTATTTTTTAAGTAGCGTGATTTAAAAAAATAATTAATTATTGTATTATTTCTGAAAAAAAAATGTTTAATTTTATTTTAAACGATCCAGCTGTAACTGGAGTACAAAGCGTTTCCAAACCTATGTTATATGAACGTTTTCATTACTTTTACAACCTGTCCTGAAAGTTTCTTCATTGGACATCCTACATATTAGATAAATAACAGATATTGATTCTGAAAATAATTTAATTAACATGAGAAAAGAATTATTTTTATTAAAATACATCTTCACAAGTATCAGTAGGTGTACTTAATGCAGTTTTTTTATCCTGTTTAATACATAATCGGAATTTCTCAATCACCCACAGAGATTTGTTATCTTAATTTTTTAAATATTTTAAAATGTTTTTTCGTCCATTTGTTTGGGGCAAATTTTTTTTAAAAATGGTAAGCATGTTTGCATGTACTGATCTTAATATAAAGTTTTTTTATGAATAAATGGATTGTCAAGTAGAAGCTCCTAGAACACTGTATATATAATGGAACCAAATGAGCTACCTCAAAGGGTAGAGTTGCTACTGTTGTGCAGGTTCAGACATGTATAAACATGTACAAACGTGATCTAGTGTAGTACATTCATTAGAATGTCAATTGTGGGATAGTAGTGAACCAATAAACATATCATTGTGAGTGCTTTGTGTGTCTGAATTATTGTGTATTACATATTTACAACCTTATTTCTTTTAATTAGTCGTTAGTTACAAAATTCCTAGAGTTTGTTTAAATCATCCTAACAATTTTTGTTATGTATCTGGTGAAGTGACGCTCAAATTCCAAAGGCGAAACCTTACTCCATTAGTAAAAAAGTGTTATGAACTTTATTTTGGGTGTAAAGACAGGGATGAAACAAGGACATAGGACCCACATATCTGTTGTTTATAGTGTTCTAAGCTTCTCACTGCATGAAAAAATGGCACACATCACATGCCATTTGCTATCCCTAAGATTTGGAGGGAACCCAAAGTCACTCTTCTGACTGTTATTTCTGCTTAACAAACATTAAAGGGATTACATCAAAACATACAATGGTGTACCCTGACTTGCAATCTGCAATGAGAATAGTTCCACACTGCAAAGAATTTCACATACCAAAACCTCCAGAACATGTGACATTAGATGAAAAGAGCTCAGAGTCTGATGGAAGTAAGGAAGAAAAAGAAACAGATTCTGATAATACAACATTTGAACAAAGCAGTTCATCTGAGCCTCATTTATTGACTCAAAAAAATCTTAATGATCTCATATAAGATTTAAAGTTATCTAAAAAAGTTAGAAATGCTTGCTTCTTGGCAAAAGAATGGAATCTTCTTCAAAAGAATACAAAGATATGAACTTGGCGTAATCGTCATTTTGAATATAAAGACTATTTTTCTGAAAAAAGTGGTTTAGTGTTTTTGTAATGACAGGAGACACTTCATAATGAACATAACCTAACAGAATGGCGCTTGTTCATTGATTCCTCTAAAGTTAGTTTAAAAGCTGTGCATCTGCATAATAGCAATAAATTCCCATAAGTACCTGGGCTCATTCTGCTAGTATGAAACATATAAAAAATTAAAGTTATGTTGGAAAAGCTTCATGAATAGAAAAAGCTATGCAGTGTTTGAATGGAATATTTGTAGCGATTTTAAGGTAATTGCACTTATTCTTGATCTGCAGCTTGGTTACACAAAGTATTGTTGTTTTTTGTGTGAATATGATAGTAGAGACAGAAAAAACCATTTCATTAGAAAAAGAATGGCCTAAACACAAATCACTCATTCCTGAACAGAAAAATGTGAAACATGACCCATCGTATTAATCCTAAAAATATGTATCTACCTCCGTTACATATCAAACTAGGAGTAATGAAGAATTTCAAGGCCATGGACAACACTCCTGGTTTCATGTACTTAAAACCGAAGTTTCTAAAATTAGTTATGCAAAAATTAAAGAAGGAATATTTATGAGTCCACGAATACGATCACTAATGCATGATGAAAGTCAACTAGAGGAACTATTGAATCCACAGGAGAAGTAGCTTGGCAAGCATCCAAAAATTTTACTCACAGTTTTTTGGGAAATCAAAAGGCGGAAAATTACTGTGATATTGTCAACGATCTTATAAAAATCTGGATTGTAAGATGTCCTTAAAAGTACACTTCCTGCATTTGCAACTAGATTTCTTCCCACAAAATCTTGATGCACTGAGCGTTGAGCAGGCGGAACACTTTCATCAGGAGATTTCAGCTATGGAAAAGAGGTATCAGAGCAAATGGAATCCTAATATGCTAGCCGATTATTATTGATCCATCAAGAGGGATGCTCCACAAGCGAAATATAGCAGAAAATCTGTTATTTCTTACTTTCTAGATGTTAAATGTTTGAATGTATAATTAAAAATGCAGAAAGTATTAAAATGTTTTAAATTATAAATGCCTGTCTATCAGAAACCTTGTCTGATAGCGAAAAACCAATATATTTGAATTTAGAAGAAAAAATACTACCAGAAACACATTTTTCTTCCTGAGACAAAAAAATTATTTTTTGTTCCCCAGTGTTATTCAAGAATTACTGAAAAGGTGTGTATATACTCTTTTAGGCAATTGAATAGACCATTTAATTTGGTTTTCTTCTGATCTAATACCATTCAAAAATATTATTAAAGTGTTACTTATCAGGAAAATGTTATCATAGCCGTAATTTCTAGCTTTCTTAAAAAAAAAGAGTATATAATGAAAAAGAAAGTGTATTTTAGATGATAAAAATTGATTGTAATACATTTAAGTATAATTTATTAAAGTAATAGAAGGATCAATTTATTGAGCCAGAGAAACTTACTTTGGAAAAAAAATTATCCCAATTTGTCTGTTTAGTGAACAACAAAGTTTGTGCATACATTAAAGAAAACTGAAGGTGGTTGAACGGAGAACCTTCTTCCCTTTTTTATTTTAAAAGTCAATTTTTTTTTCATTAAAATCAGTTAGAAAAAGAATATTTAAAAGTGACAACTGAGTAGGAAATAATGATTTTTAAAATTCCTTCCAAGATAATGGTGAGGTGAAATTTGTTAGGAAAACACATTGAAATGTAACTTTCTTTGAAGTTGTTTTATTAAAATATAAAACTTGGTTATTGCACACACCAAAAAAACATATGAAGTTTTACTTTTTTTGTAAACCTACAAACCGATTATATTAACCTACAAAATGTTTACATTTGTACAAAAATTCTTTTAAGAAAAATATTTAGCATGGCAAATAATGAGAATTTTACTACATTTATTTTTCTTCAAATTATGACAATCCTATTTTGTTAGATAAGAAAAATACAAATATATATATATATATACACGAGAGCAGTTCAGAAAGTAACTTATATTTGTGCCAAGCGTGAAGATGGGTTGGGATAGAATCGCTAACTTGGTATCAAAATGTTTCTACACTCAGTATGCATCAACTGTTGTAGCATAAAAACTGTGATTTTTCTACTTTCTTCGTTGTGAATTATTGAAATGTGCGCTTCAACAGAAAATCCGGCGAGTTGGGAGGTGCGTTCAGTAATTACGTTTTTACTGGCAAAAACCTCAAACCAATTGAAATTCATCAGCAACTTTGTGAGGTGTACGGAGATGGAATAATGAGTGAAGGTGGAGTGAGGAGGCAGTGATATATTCAGATTAAAATGGCCGCACCAATGTTCATAAAGGCCGATCGTAGTGGTCGGCCTAGCCTTGTGACTGATGAAGAAAATCAACGATAAAATTCATGAAAATCGCCGTATTACGATTACAGAACTCTTACTTCATTTCCCCCAAATTTCACAAAGTTTACTGCATGAAACTGTATTGTGGAAGCTTGGTTATCACAACTTTTGTGCAAGATGGATGCCAAAATCTAAGGCGGCAAATTTCTACAGAGAGGGTATTGAAAAGCTTGGGCATCAATATGATAAGTTCCTCAATTCAAATGGCGACTATGTAGAAAAATAGTTTATTATTGTACCTTTCAAATGTATATAATAGAATTTATTTTTTTATTTCAAAATGAAAGTTACTTTCTGGACAGCCCTTGTACACATATATATATATATTTTTCAATCAATCATACTTAGAAGAGAAAGAATTAATTTAAGTTACATTATGCTATTATTCGCTATGTTATACTCATATATATGACTGATAAATAAAAATTATTTTAGTCAATAAATTTATATCTATATTATTGTATAAAGAGAAAGAGGGTTTTTATTTGTTAAAGATAAACAAAGACCTACTTGATCAAGCACAGTCAAATATTTACCCATGTTAAAAAAAAAAAAAAAAAATATATATATATATATAAAATGTAGTAGTGGAGATTTGCCAGTTGAAGCATAAACTTTAATGAGTTGACTTAATGAACTGTTAAATGTGAGTCTCTATCACTGTGTGAGATGGGTTTGAACTGAATGATTCTAATCAAATGAATATTACAAAAATAATATAATTAAATTTACATTAAATAAAACATTATTAAACAGATTTAACAAATTTCTGTTTAACAATAATAGGCTTCCCGTAGGGAGAACATGTGGGGCTAGAGTGGTGAGTTATATGAGCACCTCATGGGAGGCTAGACTAATCATCATTATCATCAACAAATAGTTTGGCCCTGATTTGCAAGGTGCAATGGGGTGCTCCTATATCTCTGCAATCATCCAATTTTCAAATTGAAACGGGATATTTATTAGTACATTGAAGGCTAACTTTTGCATGTACCAGGTACACTCTCAATCTAACAGATCATGACCATTTGAAAATGTATATATGTATATATATATATGTGTGTATATATATATATATATATATATATATATATATATACATAAATAAATAACCATATATATATATATATATATATATATATATACATGCATAAAATTTGTCTGTTTGTTTGTTATCACATAATGCGAGATCCAACCGACTAATTAGTTTCAAATTTTCAGGATAAATTCATGTTATCTCAGGGAAGGTTTTAAGCCACTGACTGAGGCCCTAGCTTCCTTGAAGTTTAAGATATTAAAAATAGTCATTATTTCTTCATCCCCAAGGAGGGTGATATGTGAATTAAAGATATTCATTAAGGAAAAAATAGATTAATCCTTTTACTTCATTATTATATTTCTGCCACCACGGCAAAGAAATAAGTTGAATATTTAGTTACCATAGTTACTATTTTTCTATTTTTTGTAATTTAGTTTCTTTTTCAGGTTTCTATAAAGCCTGAATATTCTAATTACTATTTATCAAGGATAATGTATAATGCGGGGGTCTAGGGGGGTACAGACCTAACCCACCGGGTTGGTCTAATGGTGAACGCATCTTCAAAAATCAGCTGATTTGGAAGTCAAGAGTTCCAGTGTTCAAGTCCTAATAAAGGCAATTATTTTTACACGAATTTGAATATTAGATTGTGGATACTGGTCTTCTTTGGTGGTTGGGTTTCAATTAAGCACACATCTCAGAAATGATCAATCTGAGACTGTACAAGATTACACTTCACTTACACTCATACTTATCCACTTAAGTAATACCTGATGGTAATCCCTGGAGGCTAAACAGCAAAAAAGGAAGAGGGTGGAACCTTCTGGGTAGATAGCAATGGCGACTGAAACAAGCTCTGCTACAATTGGGCCCCATGATCCCAGAAGCCCCTGCATTGGCTCTGGGATTCACCTGGGCTGACCTAAGACCAAAGGGTTCAGGTTCTGGCTAGACAGGTCAGCTAGTATTACATAACTTCCTTATTATTTACATTTTACCAAAAGAAAAAGAAAATAATGCAATGTGTTAAAATTACTTTTTTTGTACAAATTTAATAGTTCTTTAAATTAAGAAAATTTATTTTTATTTTTACAGCAAATAACTTTTTTATCTGCAATAATATATAAACTGAACTTTAAAACTCCACAATCCGATTACAGTAGAATAATATTTTTAAAAATGATTATCAAACTTTTATAAATTTTAAATAAAAATTTAATCAATTAAGTTCCTTTATATTTGACACATTAAAAATATTTAATAATTTTATAAACCAGATATCCAACACACAGTTAAAATAATTTGCCTTTATAATCAGATGACCTTGAAACACCTTCCAAATAACGTTTATCATCTGTTTATTCAATATTATAGAACTCTTGTTTCCAAAGATATTATTTTAGCTGATTATAACTCAAGAAACTCATAATGGGATTGTTTCAAACTTTGAAACGTTATTTGTCATAATGTTTTAAATTAATTCTGGTGAATCTCAAACCAGTAATTTAAAACATTTACTACAAATCATCATAGATATGGAACGCAATATGTCTTCGATATAAGTTTACTATTGTAAATTAAATACTTAAGTGAATTTAATTATTATATAAAAGTACTAGAAACTGAAGAAAATCATTTCCCCAAAATATTGGTAACATTTCCACAGATGTATACATGATTTGTCGGTGCCTATTTGTCGTAAGGTGAGAGTTGCTAGTATAGAATCCTAAATGTTTACATTTCTGTTCACAGTTTACCCTCTTTATCAGATGTTACTTCAGAGGATGAATAAGGATGATATGTATAAGTGAAGTGCAATCTTATATACAACCACCAAAGAACACTGGCATCCATGATCTAGTATTCAAATCCGTATAAAAATAATTGCCACAAAACAAAATTTCCACAAGACAAAAGTATAAAAACAGTTTACCATCAAGCTTTAATGTACTTATAAATAGGAAACCACTTTTGAACTATAAAGTAGTATATATTTTAAAAGAAAAATTAAACAAAAATAATTGTATTGTACTTAAATCAGACAAAATAAACACCGGTTATTATGCTAGATGATGAATATAATATTTTAATAAAAAACTATTGAAGTGAATATAATTTTACGAAAGTAAAAGACCCAATTAGTAAATTTCTAAAAAATTATAAAAAGTCTAATAACAATTACAAATCATTTTTTAATTATAATAATAATATGAGGTATCATACTAGATTATATTCATTTAAACGATTTGCTCCCAAACTTACTGTTCTCTTAAAATACATAAAAAAGATAAGCCAATACAGAAATTAATTAATTTCAAAAATCCACTCCTTGTTACTTTATTACTAAAATAATAGATAAAATAATCAGATCTAAAATCAATTTACCTAGTAAGTATATTACAAAAAATGAGCACGAATTAATTAGCAAATAGATTACATATATAATAATAAAAAACTAGATTCAGAAATAGATATTATAAAACGTATTGCAGTAAAAAATGGATATAACACAGCATTAATTGATAACATTTACAAAAAACAGAAATTAAAATCTATTAATGAAACAATGCTGATACCTATAAATAATAAAAGTGTTGATGAAAATATTTATTCAATATTCCTATACAACAAAATTATTGAAAACTTTAACATTTACTATAATAAAAAAATATAAAATAGCTTACAGACCACATAATAAAACAAAAATTCATAATGATGCAAATGATCCTAATAATTTGAGTGGTATCTACAAAATAACATGCAATGATTATAACAAAATTTATATGGGGAAAACTAGTATACATCATTTAGGGTAAGGTTTGCAGAACATTTTAGATCTTAACAGGTTAGGTTTCTCCAATCTTACAGACCATTTATTAATCTTCAATAAACATTCAATCACCAATTCGGATACAAATTTACATATAGTAAAAATTGTAAAAGAATGTGGTAATAATAAAAAATTAAATATTTTAGAAAAATATTATATATAAAAGTTTAATTTGATTAATTACAGAGAGAATTTGATAATGACGTTCTTATCAAAACTGCCTTAGATAGCAGCACATTTATATAATTTAAATAAATTCAAATAACTTCAGTACAGTACTACATGGCTAACCACATAACAAATTTTGTTTTAATTTTATATATTTTAGATATTTATGACTACATATTTTTATATGTTCATAATTTTAATGTTTTCAATTTAATATGCGATATTTTAAAAGAAAAAGTTTAACTGACAATAGGGAAACCCTGAAAAGCACTGCACTATTATGAAAAAACAATAAGCTAAGATAAGAAGCATTATTGAATTCTATACTCTTGGTAGTAAACTGTTTTTATGTCTGTAACTATAAAACAACTTGTCCTGATTCATCAACGCCCAGCAGAAACTACTGAAGATAAATTGATTAAAATTCATATACATGTTCTTCTTATGATATAAGTGCATGCTAAGAAAGAAGTTTTGAAATTATGAGTTTAAAGGATTAAAATGGAGTAACAATAAAATTTACTCTTTCTTGAATTTCTCGGTCACAAATGAAGCGATTAACTTGATTTTTGGTGTGTGTAATTCAAATGTAAGACTATGTAAACCAATTTATAGATCTTTCTTTATAGATCAGATATTCACTAGACTGGGGCTTACAAATACTCTTCAGATAAATATCTAAAAACCATTTTCAGTTTTTTAAAACATTTAATTATATTTTTCCATTTTATATTTATTTACATAACCATCACACATTAAAAAAAAGTTATTGGATCAAATTTGTAGCCTTATAGGAATATCTACAGATATTACATACTACATACAACATACAGTTTAATTCCTGTTGAATAGATTCATGTAATCCTGCAACAAATTTTCAGGGGCAATATAATCAGATTAGCTAAATTATCTCTGATCCTGACAGAAATCCAGATCATTTTTCTTGTTAAAGATTACTTCTTTATAAATAAATTTTTCCAAAATTTTCCCCAGAGTAAAAAACCTCAAAAATAAAAAAAAAATATTCAAAATTTGGGAATTGTGATGCTTAATCTTATTTTATAATCAGCTTAATCAGTATAAAAAAGCCCTCTTGATTCTTGGGTGCTCAAATTTTAAACAATTCAGAATATTTTTTTCCACTCTCAATATTTATAAACTAATTTTACTAATTACTAGTTTTATTAAGTCTTTGTAACAGAATTTATCAGATCTGATGAAAGAGGTAGTTTACAGCGGCTTTCAAGGTTACTCTTCCTCACCCCATGTGATTTTTTTCTTTGAGGTTTTATACATGATCTTGTGTATATGCCTCCACTACCAACTGATCTACCTAATTTAAGGCATAGGATTGAAGCAGTAGTCGTTTCCATAAATTTAATGTATGGGATGAACTCACAAATTATAATTTTGTGAATAAATAATTAAGAACTGTAATTATAAATAAAAACAATTTAATTTATTTAAAATATATACTACAAATTTGTTTGGTTACTTTCAAATCTAGTTAATACATTGAAATATGTATATACAGCATTTATAGACTGAAACAAAAAAAAAATATTATTGTAGAATAACAATTATATTTCCTTGTATTTAAACTAATTATATATTTATATTATATGCCATATAAATATGAAATAGAGTAATATTAAAAAAAGGATATTTTAATTCAGCAAGGCCAAATTCAAAGTTAAAAATAACTGTAATGCAGTACCAATGAATACTTCACCAAATAAACTATCTAATTGAAAATCAGATCTAATCATTCGATCAGATCTGATGACATCACCTTAAAATGATGATCACCACCCCCTCCGTTCATAGCCATGTTGGCCTTTACCTGAGATCATCTTTTAGATGAAATATAATCTAATCTAAATCTAATTATACATTAGAATTGTCATTTTGGCTTTTGTCAGGATGTGACTGATGCAAAAGCCTCAGCAGACATTTCCATCAATGAGTTTACTCAACTTTACTTTCACTTTCATATTATGCTTCTCCAAATTTCGCTCATATACTCTATTTTGTAGCCTTCTCAACTAAATGATTAACCATTCTGCAGAAGCATGATCCCTGTGTCTGTAACACTGAAGGACAAAATAATAACTTTTACTGTAATTAGGCTTACCACCATACATCCAGGATTACCCAGACAGTCCTGGTTTTTTAGTGCTGTCCGGGGTTGCAAAAACATCTGGGGCTTGAGAATTTTATGATTGATGTGGATTTTTTTAATTTTAGACCTATATGTTCGACATCACATTTTTAAACGTTCTCTTACGGCCTTGTATCTCTCAGCCGACCTTGGAGCAAGCACTGATGTTCATTGTGACAGAGGCGTGGCTACCTGTCTCGCCACAACTTTTTAATTAGTCATTTGGCAACACAACAGGGGCAATGTGTTTTAAGTTGTTTTCTTGTGTGAAGTAACTCGTCTACATATTTTTGATCATTCTATCTCTATTTGTTTTTTGTCTCATCATTTAGATCATTTAGCAATGGACAAAAGAAAATGTGTGTTTAATGTTAACCTGCTACAGGAATATAAATTTTTGAAACTGTGTAATAACAGTAACAATGAACATGTTTATTGCACTATATACCAGAGAATTTTCTGTTGCACATAAAGGAAAGAGCGATATTGAAGACCACATAAAAACAGCTAAACATTGGAGAGAGTGCTATTAATGCTACCGCTTTAGCAAACAAAAGATTTTTTTTAAAGCCAAACATGGGAGTAACAATAAGTGATCTGGAGTGTGCTGCTAAAGAAGCTACATTTTCATATCACACTCCTAGACATGAACTTAGTTTCAAAACATCAGACTGCACATCTAAACTGGTTAAAAAGTTATATGACCCAAGATTTCATATGCTAGAACCAAAACCGAGGCAATTATTTTTAACATTATTTCGTTATTTATATTTGATAATGTGTTGCGTTCTTTGGAAGACATTAATTATATAACCAGTAACGATCAATAGCTCAAACACAAATGAAGTAAACTTGTTTCAATTGTCGTAAGATATTTCAGTCTGGAGGAGGGAATTCAAGTTTAACTTTTAAATGTTGATGAAGTGTAACATGAAACTCCTCAAATTTTGATTCAGTGTATTTTGCAGAATGTGAAAAAATACAAACTTGAAGAAAAGTTGGTTTGTTATACTGCTGATAAACTAACAGTAATTTTGGTGGTGTGAAAAGAAAGGGAAATTAAAATGTGTAAAGAAAAAATCAAAGTGATTTAGATAGACCTATTTCATGAATTAGTTGTTCAGCCTACATTGTACACAATTCAGTACAAACAATATGTGATTCTCTACCTCCGGACATAGAAATTATTGTTATAAATATTTTCACATATATACAGTAAGAGTAACAAAACTTAAAGAGTTGTGTGAATTTGTGGAAACAGATTACAAAAAAAGTATTATCTCACAGTAGCTCAAGGTTTCTTTAGTTTGTTACCTGCAATAGAAAGAATTCTTTCAATTTTTGATGGCCTAAAATCATGCATCTTACCTTGTGACAAATGCTCAAAATTATTTTTATTTTTTTTTGGAAAATCTAGAAAGTGAACTGTTTTTGAAAATTTTACATGGTACTCTACAGTTATTTAATAATGTAGTTCTGAAATTGGAAGCTAATTCTATCACAGCAACAGAAGCATTTCAGACATAATCTGAATTAATTTAACTTCAGGAAAGAAAAACCCACAAATTTATACAATCTTCTGTCAAAGAATTGCTATGCACTCTAAAAGAAAATAATGATGTTCGTGAACAAAAATTCTTCTTAAGCATAGACAATTTTTATAATTCTAGTATACAGTACTTAAGAGTTGTGGAGAATCAGTTTTGATAGAGTAAGTAAGTTTCAGTGAATAAGTTGGCACTCTGAAATTTCCTGATCTGATTTAGAAGAGAATGCACAAGTTGTTAATGAAATTATAATTCTATAAATATTGATGACCTATCTGATGAACGTACATTGTTAAACCAGTTAATTCAAAACCAAAGGGTAGATTGTGGTTCAAGTTCTGAAAGAAATACCAGGTACTATTGAAGAAAAGTAGAAAACAATTTTTAAGATGTTTCAAAAGACTGATATTTCATGTTCCAATATTTCTAAGATGGTTGAGTTTACGAACATGAGATGGTTGAGGTAAAGACATCTCTTTGCCTGGGAAATCTGCACCAGTTGAAAGTTTTTTCAATTACAGGTAACAATTGGTCTGCAAAAATGGGGTACTTCAGTATCTACTATTAAACATCTGCTAAATGTTAAAATTAATTCAGAACTTTCTTGTTGTGAATTTTATAAAGTAATTAAAAACAAACAAAACATTTCTGAAAAAAGTCATATCTAATGAAATACACAACAGAATAAATGAAGTTTAATGTTTCAGTAAACTGTTAAGACTTTTAAGTAATTTCAAAAATACGTCCTGAGTTGGACCAAAAAATATGGTAAGCCTAACCATAACTAAATTTCAAACTAGAGTTAACCGTCAAATAATTATATCTAAGTCTACTAGAAACAACTAAATTTTATTCCCATACCTCTTAAACAAGTGATTATTATAACAATAACAATTTTGTTTCAGATACCCAAATCCATTTCTTAATTTATAAAGGACAAATAAGAAATTCAATTATGAAATTCTAGTAAGAAGTAAACACTAACTCTCTCTGATCTGGTCCGCTTTTGGACCAATGCTTTTTCTTTCCCACACATCACTGCTCCATCACAGATTTCCGAACACAGTCTATCTCTATCCTGAAAGCGAACAACTCAACTAACTGGGGCTCGACGCCAAAACACCTATCTTGATGAACCCAGCAGCCTCCTAGCCACCCGGGTTGCTATTCTATCCATTGTAGCCAAACCCAGAAGGTGTCAAACCCCTTTAGTCACCCTCTGCAGGACCAAAAACCTAAGTAAATCAGCAACTACTATATTCCACTCCCTTTGGACTTTCCTATTGACTTGCAAATCCATTTCTTGCATGATCTCTTACTATTCTAGAACATTCAGCTTCATATTTTTGGCAGACATACAGGACATGATGTACATTGTCATCGACCTACTTTCCAGACATAGACCAGAGACAGTCAAACCAACTATCTCTAAAAGCAATACATCCAGAAAGAAACTGAATAATATTCCGATTGGGGGAAACCCACCAAGTGACTTGTAAACCTATTACATTCGGGAAAATACCACGTGTGTAACGACCATTAGAGGATTCATTTCACCTTAACTGCCCAGAACGGATTCCATAGTTTTCTAATTCTCACATGCATCTGTAGGTGAGTTGGCCTGTCTTTTTGGCTAAAACATAATTAATTTGGCTAAAACATAATTGTAACGACCATTAGAGGATTCATTTCACCTTAACTGCCCAGAACGGATTCCATAGTTTTCTAATTCTCACATGCATCTGTAGGTGAGTTGGCCTGTCTTTTTGGCTTTGTCTTTTTGGCTAAAACATAATTTGTGCTCAGCGGCAAAGATATCAATAAGCTAAACGCATATAATAACAAGGACTGCCTCACTGGCTCATGAGAGGCAGTTCTATAACCATCAGTCACTGACAGTAATAGGAGATGCTGGGCTGTCAACAAAATATTCCTAACACTTATATCTCATTCAGTGAGCCCAATGTTACCCTATAGGAGTTTATTTCCCTGCTCCCTAACAAATAAATGCCAAAATCTCTCTTAGATGTTCTAACTTTATGAAAATATTTAGTTTTCTGTATACAATAGTCAGCTACTAATACTTGCTCTTCGATCAGAGTCACCCTCACATTGAGCAGCTGCCTGTGGCAGTTTATTGATTACAACTACTATATAATTTATTGCACAGTGAAGGGATGAAGCTGCACTTAATTTATGGAATTTTTTATGAACATTTAAAAAACAGTTAACATGAAATCCTTCTTAAATGGAAGCATTTAAATAAATATTATATTATATGGAAATTTGTATTAAATATATATTAAAATAATTATTACCACAGCAAAATTATTCAGATTGAGAGCTGTTATTCCAAAAGGTTTAATTTCAATTTTTTTATTATTTTGAGTCATCATGATCAACAACATTTTTTTAAACCATGTTGGTTTATTTATCCACTGGCAGTCATAAAGAACATTTCTTAAATTTTCCCACTGTAAAAAAAAAATAGAAAAATTTTTTTATTTTTTAATGAACAATAAACATAGAGAATGTAACACTTTCAGAACATATTCTACTGGTGAAAATAAAGAAGATAGTTCATATAAATATAGAACGCAAATGCTTCGTTAGCAAGTGGTGTCTGGTGAAAGATTTCAATCTGGTTTCTGCACCTTTGGTAAAAGTTAAGCCAGACTGTAATTTTTAAGACACAAATTAAGGGACAAATTTATGAATTTTTACATTAAAAGAACCAGTAAAACATATCTGAATTTTATATATCCTTCATTCTGTTTATTATAGAAAGTACATACACTCTGTATATATATATATATATATATATATATATATATATATATATATATATATATCCATAGTACACAAAATAAATAATTGCACTGAAATAATTAAAAACTGACAGCTACAAAATAATAACATACAGTTGTGGCTTGTGCATACAGTGCTTTTCAGCTTTGAGCCAATTTTAGATTTTCTCAGTTTGTGATAGTGTATCATGTATAGGATAGCTGGTAATAACAGTAGAAGATGAATAAATAAAGCAGAAGTAGGTAATTGATTATTAAAAAAAAAAACATCATTTACAATTTCTTTCACGGATGACAAGCATGAAATTGGCAATAGGGAATTCAGAATTTAACGACATCATGATGACATTTGACTGCTGTTGATTACGTAGTGGTTTTGTAGATTACTTTTTTTGTTAAATATAAATTTTACATTCATAAAATTATTATATACTAATATTTACTGCTACTGTGCACAATTTTTCTTTGTAAAATATAATGGCAGAACAGCGTATAGTTCACAAAAATTGAAGTAACTGAATAAAGTCAAAAAGATAATATAATGAAGTTATGAGAATGAAAGATAATAAATAATAAAAGAGAATATTATTCTGAATGAAAATAGCTGGAAGTAGTCTGTTGAGATACTAGAAAGTTAATATTTCTTGGCAATGCTTATCAAGTAAATTATAATTATGAAAGAAAATTGTAATATATTTTATGATTGGCTTATCTAGATCAGTGCTGACTGATTAGGTTTCAAAAGTACTAATCGATTTTTTAATTTATTCATTCACAGATCTGAAAAATATTTCGGTACATTTTAATGAAAATTAAGATTTTGTTGTATATGGATCTTCATTATTTTAACAAATTTTTGTAATTTTACTTTAATTTTATATTAATAATATTTGAGGAGCTTGTTTTCAAAAGTGAACATATCTGCTACACATAATTTTTCAGAAGATGCAAAAAACGTATACGTCAGAGCTGTGAGGGTATTTTTAATTTATATTTATCTTAAGATTTAAGATAAAAGTTTTTAGCAACTATTTCCAACCTTGATCTCATTTAAAAAAGTATTAGTTTCAAACTTTTCAATAGAAAACAAATGGAGTTGTTCAGTTTTGATGAAAAAAGTTGTACATGTTCACTTCAGAAAGCAAAACAAAAGAGTATTAATTTTGTACATGCTATTTATTTTAATAGTTAAAAGAATAATGAATTAGCATACATCCATAATTTTATTCTTGTATAATAAAATCAACACTGACTGTCTTTATGGACACCATTAAATTATTAAACAGTAAGACTGTCACATACTTTTTCATAAAAATTTTCTTCAAAGTATCAAGACCGATAATCATAGTATAGTTTAGAAGAAAATTATTAAATACAAGCACAGTGTTCCACGAGACAATACCAAATATCACTTGTCCCAGGATAATTTTTTTGCATCTGCCCATCATTGTTATGAAAAGTATTTTGTAATATGTCAACTCCAGAATACTTTCTCATTGACTTCCAAAATGTTTTTCCAGTAAATTTATGACATCTCTTTTTTTTTCTCTGATGATAATGAAAGTGGCTGTTCTTTTAATAATACAGAACCTTCTGTTTTGTTTTTTTTTTTGTTGTATTCCTGGCATTTTCTAATTAAACTGATGAAGAAAATTTGTAGTTGGTGAAGTGTTGTACTTTGGTGAAAATATTTCCATTCCTTGATTTATGTTTCATTATAAGACTTTTAACATCACTAATACCTTTGATTTTTGAGTAAACAGCCAAGTGCATTGTAAATGTATTGCATTGTAACCAGTCTTTGCCAAACTCTTTAACTGTCCCCACTTCTCTGTAATATGCTGAATACTCTTCTTGCGTTTTAATTCCAACATGTTTGGAATTATGGATTATTTGATGTGTCCTGCACATTCATCTCAGAACAAAATGATTTTACTGATATTTCCCTTTATATTCACAGAACATAGATGATGAATTAAAGCTGACTCAATTTCAAGAGAACCTCTTCCGGCCGGTAAGACTGACACTTTTAGGTTTTGTTCAGACTTTAGAACGTTTTCATTTCGATAGCAGATATAAATCTAAGTGAAGCTTTATCCTGATTCACTTTTCCCTCTGCAGAATAAAACAATAAATGATTTTGCTTAAGATCTTCATTCTTTATCAAATAACATTGAAACGTTTTACCTTCATGATTACACGAGCGCAACGTGTTCTTGAGGATTGTATGGTTAAGATCACACAGTTTTTATATTTATAGTTTTTTAAAGATCAGGCATTATGCCTTAGTGTATATGTAGTTCTTGTAAAGATATATTTTTCAGTCACTATGCAGTTAACTTTATTATGTAGATAAAATTAAACAGAAATTCCAGAATAATTAAATAAAGTTAAACAGAAATTAAACTAGAAAATCCAAAAGTTTCAGATGTTTCTAAAACTATAAAATCAGATGTTTCACCAAATTTATTACATATACACATATGTAATAGTATGATGGTGATGGTATAATAGTGCCTATTAAATTACATGTACACATTTTTAAAAGTACATAAAATTTTATTTCACAAATAACAACTTCTAATTTTTACTTTCTTGTTGAAGTAAAGCAAGTATTGTGATCGCGAAAAATTTCAGTTTTCAGATTTCAGCAGAAATAGCCATTTTGACCAGTTTCGGCATGTCGTCAGTACACACATACATACGTACGAACGTATGTATCTCCCATAAATCAGAAATGATTAGCCATAGGGTGTTGGATTTAGAACTGTTGTAACATCTAGTTGTGCATCTTCCCTTTTGATTGCAATCGACTGAACCAAAAATGTTCAAAAGTACAAAATCTAAAAAAAGATTGGATTTGGACTTTTTCTTACTTGCAGTAATAAGCCCTCATTGACAGCTTATCAACGATGTATCATAAGTAGTACTTATTTTCACTGGTTCCAGAGTTATAGCCAAATTAAATTTTAATTAATGAAATATTTGGATCTTATAAGGAAAAGGCACATTGGTTCAAATCAGATCTTGTCTCTGTTTATCAAATTAAATATAGGGATTTATTAATAATTATTAACCCGTGATTGTAAAATTATTCAATAAAAATAAATAAAACAATTATGAAAAAATATCAGAAGTTATTAATGAAATAAAATTTTATGTATTTTTCATTTTAAAAATATGTGTATATGTAATTTACTAAGCGTACAAATAAGTCATATGGTGTCCACATCAGATTTGGTGGAACATCTAATTATTTGTTTTTGTTTTCATTTTGTTGATGGTTACAACAATAATTTAAAAATAAAAACATAGTATTAAATAGATATGACACATTTACTTAAAGAGTACTAAAGGGATCTTTAATCTATCCTAATATTTTAGAAAAGGTTGTTCAATTAATAATTGTATAAATATTTGATGTTAATAAGTAATATTTTCTTACTTAACTTAATATAATTAGCTTAATATTTTCTTGAAAACTGTCCACTTTATTAAAGAATTCAAGGATCGTATCTCACTTTCAAATGAAATAAGTTTAAATGAAGTACAGCAAAAAATCTGTATATGTAATTTAATAGGCATACAAGGAATCTGTCAACACACCAGATTTTTTTTTTACAGCCACGAGTTAATGTGCGTTGATAAATCAATATATTTAAATTTAAAAAAAAGTTAATAAAATAAATTAAAAAAAATTAGTTAAAAAAGGAGATGAAGTTTGGTTCAAACTAATTTTTTTTAAACAACAAATTATCACAACAATTGTATTATTTTTGTAAATGTGATACGTATTACATATAAATGAAATCAAGCCGGTAAGAGTTTTATATAAAATTTTTCTATTTTTTGTTTATTATATGGAACGCTTAAACATTGTTATCTATTATTGTATATCTATTGTCTATTACATAGATATTTAACACATATGTTTTTTAAAGAAATTTCTAAATTGATAACAGATTTTGATAACAGAAATGAAGCGTCTTACCTTTTATTATATCAGAATCATTTTGTTAAAAAACAGTTATTTATAATAAAAAATGTTTGTTTTTTGAACAGAAGAAATGATATCTGCAAGACTCTTACAATATGGTTTACAATTTCACTGTAATTTTTTTTTAATATTACAGTGTTTTGTTAGATTATTCTTTTATTTTTTATGAATTACTGATTGTTATCTTATGGATTTATTATTAAAATTTATTGCCATTCTAGAACAAACAAATATACATTTTTTGAATTTGTTGGCCAGTTTTTTTTTGTTGATAATCATATCATTCACTTCATACCCTATATTCCTTTTTTTTAATAAATCTAGTATAATGACCTTCTAGTATAAGTGTAACCCTCGAATTTTATCGCATCTGTGGACACATTTTTTATATTATTATTAACTGAACTTTTTTTTATTTCCGCTACCAATTAGTTCAAATAGTTCTAACTGTAGAATAAAAATTTTATCAATCGAATTTATTTCTGTTTTATGTGACAAAATCTTTGTTGCTTCATTTGCAATACTTTTCTACTGTTCATGTTTTTTTTTGTTTTTTTTAGCAGCTATAATCTCTTGTAAACTAATACTTTTATTTTTTTTTTTAATGAAGTGATGGGAATTAAAAAAATTGTTTCATTTTCAGTACTTTCCTTTTAATGAAAGAGCATTTACTATTAAAACAAGCTGTAGTATATTTTCTTTTAAATTTTATTATTTCATGTACATTATCAAGTTTTTGTATGCTACCTAGTACTATTAAATACTGCTACCTAGTAGCACAATTCGTAAACCCATCTTTCTGAGGAAAAAGTGACATATTCAAGTCCTGCAGTTCAAATGGAAGAAAAAACATTGTCTAATAAAATTCAAGGTATTTTTTGAAAGTATTCTTTATTACATATCTAATTGAACATAAATATAATGTTTTCGTGCTTATTTTTTTTATTTTTTTCACATTTTCCTTTTACTTTTATGTTAGGTAATGTTTAGAATAGTAAACACAGTTCGTTGACTTTGCTGTACCATCCAGTTTTATAGACTCTTACCGGCGAATTTCTAACAAACTTCTTGATTACAAATATGTTGACATTTGATAAAAAAATAACTTACAAAACATAATGGAATGGATATGTTTTCTTCTGATAAAAATGATTTTTTATCTGTTATTTTTTAATGGATTTATTATTAAGTTTTGCTATAAAAAAAAACCTTTACTAGGTTTAGTAAGAGTAGTTGATAGATGAAAACACAGAAATGACAATTTGTGGATATGTTGATTGAAAACAAGCTCCTCATTTTAACTTTCTACCAAAAAGTATAAAGATCAATATTATTTTATGAAATTAGGTCAAATAGTCTTTGATTCTATTAAGTTATTTAAATGTTCATAACTCCTAAAAATCCTGGACAGATTTTCAAAAAACCAAGTTTGTACAATTACTGTTGTAATACACTTCCGAAAAATAAGAAATTTATGCGAATTAATTAAACATTGATTTTAATACCCATACATACCTCTGTTGTCATGCGTTCACCTCTGACATCGAATAAATATATTAAATAAAACAAAAAAGCACAGTAAGGTACTTCTGTTAACTTTGATATTAAGCTGCTTTTCTAAACAAAGAATATTAAAAAAGAATGAAAGAAAATTATGGAATTTAGTTTTCTAAAATCAAACATTATGCATAAATTACATGCACTTGCGTGCACGCACGCAATACAAAATGATTCCTAACTTTACTTTAAGAATTATTGTAATTTACACATATTAACAAAAAAAATAATAATAATTTGGACCGAGATAAAAGGAAGTGAATTAGAATGTATTTCTTATGCTGAATTTTAAAATGAAATCAGTTTTTCTTCATCAGCCTCAGACTTTTAGATATGACCCTTTAACATATTGATAAAATTCTTAAATTATAAAATACAAAGATAATAACAATAATTACCAGTACAATTAAAATTCCAACCATTATTTTCCAGATATTTACATTTATCTTAATTTCTTTTTTTTTATTTTCCTTGTGTTCAGTGAACTAACATCAACTGACATCAACCAACTAAAAAAATGAATTTGAAAAATGTAAAATATTTTTTATATTTTTATGGAAAAATGTAAAAAATGGATTTTCAATGACATTCCGCAGCCTAGATTTTTGTAGTTCACTTACAAGCTGATCCTGGTTTTCAACTTTTATATTTCCAAGAAAACTAGTAATGACATCTTTGAAAAAACAACTACCACAACTAAAGAACACAGCAAGTCATACCAAAATGTGAACTAATACTGAAGAAAACTTCATCACGTTGAATTACTATTACTTGACTCTTCAATATGTCTATACATGTCTGGCTTGACATGAAATGACATCATTTAACTGTTATGTATTAAATATAGGTCTACAGCATGCATGCATAAGTTATAGTCTGATCCGGCCGCTGATTTCTGCAGGTATCTGTTTTTTTTAATGAAACTTGATTTAAATGAATGATTAATGATAGTTTAATACATTATTGCCGGGTTGCCTAACAAAAATTAGCCGCAATTACCTTTAATTAAATATATTGTAATTAATTAATTTTAGCCAAATGCAACTATATTTTTTAAGTGAATTAAACATCACTTGAAAGAAAATGATGTGAAGAATGTAAAATAAAATTGGTTGCCAGCTCTCAGTCAACCACAACCTCCAAGTTGCCAGGTGTAAACAGGTACGTTATTGTTAATTATATACACTCATCATGTTTTTCAAAAACTTTATATCCTAAATTGAAGTTAAATTTTTTCTGTACACAAAAACACGTGGTTGCCTGTAAATAAATAGCCGCAAGTACCAGTTGCCATTATTTGAACTAATTACTTTCAGTCTCGATGAGTGTGAATGAGAGAGAAGGAATGCGCGTGCTGCTTCATGTTGTAAACAAGAACACAGCACAACTATCATGTGCAGATAAAATTAAACTTCAAATTCTTTGAAAAACACAATGAGCATAAATAATTAACAATAACATACCTGTTTACACCTGGCAACTTGGAGGTTGCGATTGACTGGGAGCTGGCAACGATTTTTTTTTTACATTCTTCACATCATTTTCTTTCAAATGACGTTTAATTCACTTAAAAAAAGTATAGTTGCAATTTGTTAAAATAAATTAATTACAATATATTTAATTAAAGGTAATTACGGCTAATTTTTGCTAAGAAACCTGGCAGTAATGTATTAAACAATCATTAATCATTCATTTAAATCAAGTTTCATTAAAAAAAAACAGATACCTGCAGAAATCAGCGGCCGGATCAGACTATGACTTATCTATATAGTTTCTTCCACGAATGATAGAACAAATAAATTTAAGTGGTTTTAACTTAAGAACATTACATGATGGGTTGTTTTGGAATACATATTCAGACTCAGCATATAAAATATTATATAGAACACCTACTCCCTTTTCAGTTCCAAATTTATGATGACCAATGTTATTTATTAATTTATTTTTGTAAATATATAATTTTATAAATACCTTTACGAGAGAATATACAGACAAACAAGCATATCCGATTGATAAACATAGCGTTGTTATTGATGCACCTGGAATTCCTTTGTTGATTATACTTACTCTCCTGTAATTATAATTTTCATTTTAATACTTTTAGAAGATACACATCATTTAACTTTATTCTATGGAAAAAAGTTTTGTAATAACGAAATCCGAGCACACTCTTATTATAACTACTGTTAACAGGCCCTTACTACAGGAATTATAAAATAGTATTTTAAAATTAATAATAATAATTATTACTATTATATATTATATTGTAACATTATATAATTACGTATAAATTACACTGTTATATTATATTATGAGTTTGTTTTCATATTCAATTTATACATGATTTGCTATATTGGCTCATGTTTCTAATTATTATACTTATTAGCTGATCCGGCAATGCTTCACCATTGCTAGATTTGAGTATATTATATATAGATTAAATGAACACAAATGAAAGTTTGATAAAACATTAAAAACTGAACTATGGAACTTCACAAAATTTAATCTTTCCCTTTTCCCTTCTTCCCATCTTCTCTTTTTCCCTTCTTCTCTTCTTCCCTTTTTCGCAAAAATATTTCGTTTCACGAAACTAATATATATTTTGAATATGAGCCAAATCGGACCATAAATACAATTTTTCGAATTATCCCAACCCCAGCACCACCTAGCGGGTCGAAACTAATTCAGAAACCTTCACGGGTGTGCGCACAACTCAACAAAGTTTCATCGCAACCAGATGAATAGTATAGGAACACATACAGGACAAACAAACAAACATTCATTTACAATAATAATAATATAGATATAAAATAAGATATAATTTTTTTATTACTAAAAAAAAAAAAAAAAATTGACCTCAACCATTATCTATACACAATTATTGAATTAAAATATGGACTATGCTGCCAACTGTCACTGAAACATATATAAAATAAAGAAGTAACATTAAAAAATCATTGCCAGTTTTTCAATACCTACAAAACATAAAAGGGGTATTTTTAATAGTTTTTAAAAAAGGGAATAAAAACTATAAACATCAATATCCATTTTAGAGAATTCAAATAAACTGTAAATTTGGTTCAAAAAATGGA
The DNA here is from genome assembly GCF_047948215.1 of Lycorma delicatula. Taxonomy (NCBI): domain Eukaryota; kingdom Metazoa; phylum Arthropoda; class Insecta; order Hemiptera; family Fulgoridae; genus Lycorma; species Lycorma delicatula. Next base: position 35,863,001 of record NC_134466.1, read on the forward strand.
AAATACTGAAACATATAATTGACCTCTGAGACCTGATGCACGCCTGTTACGTAGATTTTACTTATAACAATTTATCTCCAGAATGATAAATGTGGATGAACTTTAAACAGATCAAAGAGATATCCCCTCCTGTGAAAAATTTTAAGGGAGAGGGTTATTTTTTACAAAAAGGCTTTTAATCAGATACACATTCTAGAAGGCAATCCCCAACCGTTATTCAAAAATAAAGCTCTGTACCACTGATGTTGCTTTGGGAAGCTCATATTTAAAGATAAACATAGGAGTATATCTCCTATGTATTTCTAACTTATAATGTATATACTAACTGTTTGTTATAACGAGCAAAATAGCTCATTTTAATTTCGGTAAACTGTAAGCAGGCGATTTTTAAGCGTAATCTCTCTTTCCAATTTATAATTATCAAAATGATTAACGATCAGTTACAATATAGAATATCAGCGGTTACTTCAATAACAAAACATTTTTCAAATCTTGTAGGTGTAAAAACCTGTTAAACGTTTTCGATACCTTGTGAAACTAACTGTTCATACAAATTAATGCTGAAAAGTCCTTGGGTGCCTACACAATCAGAGAAAACAAATACAGTCAGCTATTTTTAAGAGCAATTTTTTAATTGAATAAATAAATTATGTATTGTGCAAATATTCGTCATCAAGAATAGATCTATGATGAAAGTAATCTAATTAAAAAAATTATAAATCCTTACTTGTATATTAATTGATGATGCATAATAATATATCTCGTGTAACTTTTAATTAATTCTATATTATCTTCAGAAAAAGAACCATTTTCATCATCCTCTTGCACCAAAATCCAAGCTGAATTTTTCAAATTAATTTCCTCAATGCTACACTGACAAGAATTTTCTCCATTTTTCGGAATTAACATTTCTCTTACCGATAAACAAAGTAATTTTATGTCATTAACAACTTCTTGCATCGATATAATACATACGAAATAAGTAACGTACGCATAGTACCCTGCAAACGTTATATACGAACACTGTAATATGTACCATATGAAATACATATAAAGTTTCCTGTAATTACAAGGGTAATAACCTGGGAAGAATAGCGGTAAATTTTCTACTTTAATATTACTCAAATCTTCAGTATTTAACAGTTTATAAATTGTAGTTGATAAAGGAAGTACGTAAAAAATGCTCATATCAAACAAAATAAAATTGTACAATACACTATTAATAAAATTTCTTTCTTTTTTATCACTTTCCAGTAATATTTTTCGATCTTTCGACACAAAAAATGGAAATTTATCCTTATTTTCACGAACAGCTATTAAAATAGCAGACAGAAAATCCTTCCAACATGTTAAATACACGATAACAAACGAGAGAAGCACTGTGTAAACTGTTATCCCTTTTAACGACTCTATTCTTTGATCCATATTATCCCAGTTATCGATTAAATATAAAAAACAACCCATGAATAAAACTACTTGCATTATATTAAATGATACAATTCTTATGTTTAGTTTTGGCCTTCTGTTATCATGAAAATCATAACCTAAGAATGCTAATGCAGCTTTTATTTTATCACCAGTGTCCATCGTATGAATTATTTTAATATATTTCCTCCTGAAAACAAAATACAACGTAAGAACTAAACAACGCTAAACATTTTAGATATATTAAAAATCAGCCTACCTGAAATAGTTTTACAATATATTATTAAAAAATTGGACTTATTTAGTGGATTAACCGGTGACTAATCTGCGGTGAAACAGGTGTGCCGCAGTGCACGATTCCAGCGAATATCAGTTCTCATATCAGTTCTCAACCCGCTGTCAGTGGAATTACTCGCTGAATTTGAATATATCATTTTGCTGTTACTATTCCAGAAGAGTCAACATATTTAGAATATAGTCTTTTGTTAAATCCTTAAATCGGTGGTGAAACAAAAGGTCGGATAAGTAAGTATGGCGTGTACTTTCATTAATGTTTCTCATTTATTTTGTAGTTGAAATGTCTTAATTGTATTCGTACGGGCTCCAAAAACCGGATTTGAAGTATTGACGGAATAATTTATTTGTTTTTATGTACGGTACTGTAACGTGTAATAGGTGGAATTTTTTTATAATTTTTCAACTATCAAAGATTGTTATCGATCCGTGCCTTACTCATTCCTTTACGACATTCTGAATTATAGATACGGTTCGTCAGGGACCACGAACATAAAACAATTTTTGAGTCGGGAAAAACATTTCTATGAACACTTTTTTGATCTGTTGCAGTCGCAGAACTCATTCTGAATTTCTCACAGATGAATCGTTCTGTTGTATATTCGCTGCTTCAACTAAACAGAAACGTTCTGTTGTATATTCGCTGCTTCAACTAAACAGAAAATGCACAATTAAGTCAACTGTATCCATACAGGTTAACTTACACGTTTTAGAACTACGATGGATATTTTGGTTCAACGTCATTTACCTTCGTATTCCTGACGAAAAAATGATTTCATGAACCGCTATTCAATATGTAAGGCTATGTTAAATACCTTCCCATTATAAAAAACAGCGGAATGTTCTTTGCCTGGAAATTCACTATTAAACTTATCATACAACACTATTACTAGGCAATCTTTTTGATCAACAGTTTTGATTATACTTATTTTCCGTGAATTACTTGCTTATAAAACTGCAATAACCGGCCTCTTTTTTTTGAACATCGATTTTAATCCTGTGAAACATTCAATTTTGTTTTTTAATTAATTTTGAGGAGTTATTTCAAATTGCGATAAATATTAATCTCTTAAGTTGTTCGTATGTGCATAAAAACGTTTGAAGTAAAAATAAGGTAATTTTTTTTCAGACTTTTGAAGAACAGTTGCATGGTAGAATTGACGGGTGAAAATGGAATTTTGAGGTTTGAGGAACAAGAAAGCACCAATTAAATTTCAATATATATATATATATTATAATATATAAATTATATTTATATTTAACATAATATATTATAAATATATACACATAGTGTAGGCCTGTGTATAAAGTTTTTTGGTTCGAAAATATCCAAAACTACTAAATCAATCTCATTGAAATTTAGATATGCTGTAGTAGTGTAACTGAAGTTAAGCTCATGTACATTTGATGAATATCGGATAAGTGATTGTTCTGTGAAGATAAATTTAAGATCTAATAATTTCAGCAGGGCAAGTTAGAAGCGCGGTCCGTTATGATGACGTTTCTTTATTTGCGTTATCTGTTGGCGATATTGTTCGGCAAATTTATTTAGCGATACTTACTCTAAGGGCCTTGATTCGCTATGACTGGATGGCCTTGATCGGGTACGTGTTTGAGCGAGACAAAATGAAAAAAATAAAAAAAACGTCAATTCGGTCTTCTTACTCAGAACTACTCAAAACATTTTTTATTATTTTCTTCAATTTTTTACAGTGTTTTACAGATGTTCACTCATTATAAACATCATTTGAAAGAATTTCAGTAATATAATTGGATATCGTAACAGAAAAAAATTCGTTAACGGATTAAAATAAACTGAGGCTAATCAAAGATCGACTGTTCACTGAAAATATTTACTAAAAGTACTAATTTATTATACTTTTTAAACAGGAACTGGATGACGGTCAAATTACAGCCGAATGTAAAAATTACAGTTACGCAAACGAAGAATCGAAAAAAAAATTGCTTACCTTAAATGTAAATTTTTATTTTCTAATATTTATAATGCTGTACTTATACAAATTTTAAATAGTAGAATTAGAATTGGAATATTGTTAAACACGTAGTCCAGAATTCAGATCTTTTAAGCTTACTGCTCGTTCTAATTTCTGTGGTGTTATGTACCAAAATCTCAGTTTTATGAAAGTAATTTTTGCTGTATTTGTAAGCAGATTTTACTGATTTTTCAATACTAAAATATAAGTAAATAAAATACAGAACATCCTTCAATACGGGAAATTTTACAAAAAAAAATGAAACAGTTTTACTGGCTTACAAAGTATATATATATATATATATATATACTTTGTTTAATAACTTACGGACATTTCTTTAAGAAAAGACATGACTGTCATATATATATATATATATATATAAATATAAAATATGTAAATGACAGAAAAAAAAAGTATATACATCGTACAAAGATTATATATATATATATATATATATATATATATATTGCATGGCACTCTTATTGTTATTCCAAATATACTTTAAAAAAAAAAGACTTCGTTCATTTTTAATAAGCTTCTATAAATAAATCGATAAATATCGTATGAAATATTAAACACTTCCCTTTTTTATATTTTTCTAAAATAACCAATTTAGACATTATGCGAGTGGAGCGAACGTGGATTAGTCGTTTCTATTCATCATACAGTACCCGTATACTGAATGATTACTAATTGTACAAACCGTTGGTAGCCTATGTGTTTTTTATATTGAAAACTAAATTTTATGAAAATCTATTCGAGAATTTTATTAAAACATGATTTGTTTTTAAAAAAGAATGTTTTAGAAATATCTCACGGATCGGGAATAATATTATAAATCACATAATGGTTCGATTCGTAGAAGTTGCTTATCGTACTTTCATATGAGATTAACGGTTCATTTGTACTAGTTTTATATTTGAATAAGTAAGCATATTTATAATAATGAAGTACTGGTGCCTTAGCGGTGTATCTCGTTCTGTTTTAACACTGACTGAGTACTGCTCTTAATACAAACTGCAGTCGTGCATTTTTTATTCTGAAAATTAAAGTTAAGGTAACATGTAATTCTTTTTTTGGATCGAATGAGTATTTTATCAAAATATATATTTTTTAGATGAAAATTAAACGAAAATCATAGTTTTTTGTCGGTTTGTCGACAGAGAGTAATAAATTTATTTTCTTCTCTTTCGTATTTTTTCTATTTCAAAAAGAGTAATGGAGTTAATCGAAAGTAATCGTTATTGTTTTCGACGTATTCTGATTATTGAAATTATTTTTACAGAAAATGTGTACTTTATTCTTTTTACAATATTTATTACAAAGCTTGTTTACGGAAATTTTTTATAATCTAAATGTGTAAAAATAAATGTTTATTTTTGAGTTATCCAAAATATTTTATGCTACATCTGTGGCCCAGTAGTCACTCATCTGAAAGGTTCTGGGTTTAAAAATAAACATTTTAAAGCACGTAATGATTTCGAAATCCTCCTTCCGAATGATATAATAATAAGCAATAATTAAATAATTATTATCTTTAAATGGTAAATGTTTTAAGAATTTGTCCAGTTAATAATTACGCATTACTTCTAGTCTAAATAAAATTGGTTACTGTTAGACTTAAATTTTATTTCTATGTTTATAAAATTATTAGCGATTTAAATAATAACTTTTATTATTTAATAATTTGCTTTAACCTAATGTCTGAAAACTATTTGCAGAATCGTAACTGTGAAAAAAGATACTTCCAGAATAGAAAACATTTTTCTTAGCGACATTCATGTTATAGATTTTAATCTTTCCCAAAAACATTCCATAAACCATACATTAAATTATATTACAATTGTTTTTCGCCATTTACTTTATTTATTGCGAAAAACAAAATAAAAGTACAATAAAATATAAAAAAAACAGTTTTTGTTGAATTCACTTGTAATAAAAAAAAATATTTTATAAATTTATTTAACAAAATTAACAATTATTTAACAAAATACAATAAAATATGGAATACAAAATTTGGTACGGTACAAACATTACACAGTTATTTAATTCACTTGAACTAAAAGAAATTATTTTACATCAATAATGTTACCGCATACTCTATGATGCGTGGATGGTTGTGGTCCAGTTGGAATTTGAAAAAAGAAGAAAAAAATTATACATCTTCAAACATGTCACCAATGTTAAATCTTATAAATGTAATTAAAATTTTAACCTCAATACTTTTTTTACAGTTCCAACTTTGAGAACTTTAGATTAATGAAACATTTTGGCAGATTTTATAGTCAATTTGAGCGTTTTTTTTAAAAGCGTTCAGATTTGTTCTATACATAATTTTTAAACATAACATAAATAATCATTCATACACAAACAATTTTTTAAGATTTTTAACACATTAAAATTTGTTCCATATTATTTATAATCACCATGGAAAAAAAATCTGTTTAAATTTTTTTAACTATTATTAACTACGTAACTACATATTCTTTAATTACAGATAATCGTAAGTGTATCAATGGAAACGAGAACGATCCTTTGTAATTATTATTAATATTATGAATAATGTTGGATTTGACTGTCTCAAGTTGTGAACTATTATGCATTCAGGTTTCAGTGAAATTGGGCGTTAAGACCGATGATTTTACGATAATATGCTTTTACAGACCGCCAGATTTAAATGTTCATGAATTTTTACATGATCTTGAAAATATTCTTCATAATTGTAATAATAATAATGCGGTCTTAATCGGAGATATGAACATTGATCTTACTAAGGAAAATACTGTAGTTAGTTACTATCAAACCTTATTACATACAACGGGATTCATGTGTTGCATATCTGATATAACGAGGGAGGAAATAAGAGATGGGGTAATTGTTAGATCTTGTATAGATCACATTTTTATTAGAGGCTTTCCTGATTACGTTTTTTCTGGAGTAATTGAAACTAAAATTTCTGATCACTATGTGACAATAGCAGATCTGTTGTACAAGAATTCATCCCAACGATCGATGGATGACAGTCTTGGTTCATTTTACTTAGATAATGCCTTAATTAGATATAAGTTAGATAGCATAAATTATGACACCTTAGGTAATAAGATGGATAATAATCCATCTGCGTATGAGAAATTCGTTGATATAATTAATTCTGTGTATAACAGTTCTTTAGTTCGCAGAAATACTGATAGGATTAAAATTCAAAATAGAAAAAAACCATGGATGACGGATGACATTCTAAATAAAATAAAGTATAGAGACAAACTGTTCAAAAAATGGAAAAAAGCACCAGCTAACCTGGAAATTCGAAAAGATTACATATTATATAGAAATAAAATTAATATTGAAATACGAAAAGCGAAGGAGAAGTATTTTAATGATAAATTTAAAAATTTTCAAAAGAATGATATTAAGGGTAACTGGAAACTACTTAACTCTTTGATGGGGTTACCCTCTAAGCGTAACTTAGACGATACTATAATTAAATATGTAAGCGGTACATCTAATAACGCGGGTAAGGTCGCTGCAGACATTATCGGTAAACACTTTGTAACTTCAGTAGATGATATTAAACATAATTGTATACATAAGTTCTTGAAATTCACGGGTGGCAATTGCATGCAGCTTGTGTCTTTTCATTTACCTTTAAGTTCTCCTAAACAAATAGAAAATATAATTTCATCTATGAATGATAAAAAATCGCCAGGTGTAGATGGCATACGAATCAAAGATTTGAAATATGTCGTTAATAAAGTCAGCCCTTTAATTTCAATTATAGTAAACAATATAATTAAATCAAGGAGGGTTCCTGATCTACTGAAGATGTCTATTGTTAGACCTATCTATAAAGCTGGTTCTTTTAAAGATTTAAATAATTATCGGCCAATTTCTATACTGTCATGTATCGAAAAAGTTTTTGAACGGTATGTCTCTACGCATATTACTAAATACCTTGATGATAACAAATTAATCAGTGAAACTCAATATGGTTTCAGAAAGGGGATTGGGACTAACGATGCTATAAATGATTTATCTGATTTTGTCAATATTAACTTAAATAAATGTAACCATGTAATCTTACTTTTTTTAGATTTTCGTAAAGCTTTTGATACGTTAGACCATCATAAACTTTTAGATGCCCTAAATAAGCTAGGGTTTAATGGCCCTTTTAATAATATGCTACAAAACTATTTAAGTAACAGAAAACTTATTGTTAAAATTAAAGATAAATATAGTGATAGACACGAAACGGATAGTGGCGTGCCTCAAGGGTCTATCTTGGGCCCAACACTTTTTAATCTGTACGTTAATGATATGTCTAGCGCGATCTCTAATTCATGTCTGTTGCAATACACTGATGATAGTGTTTTAGCATTTGGACATAAGCGATTGGAAGAAGCAGAGTTTTTAATGCAAGAAGATTTTAATAATCTATTAAAGTGGCTTCATGACAAAGGCCTAATTATTAACGCTAAAAAAACTACTGTTTTACATGTAAGATCTCCTTATCTTCGATCCCAAAGACCGATAAAAATTATTTGTCATACATGTGACTGTATAAAAAATTACCACATAAATTGTAATTGTGAACATCTCCAGAATGCTGACAAATACAAATATTTGGGTGTACATTTTGACTCTTTTTTTAGATGGGATCACCATATAAAACATATATGTAAAAATTTAAGAGTGGTTGCTATGAAATTCCACCACATCTCACCCCTATTACCAATTCACTGTAAACGCTTACTCTATTCATCCTTGTTTGAATCTGTTATTCGATACGGCTTGACAACATGGGGATCAGCCGCAGACTATCTCATAAATAAAATAAATTTAATACAAAATAGGGTCCTCAAAGATATTGCTCTTTATGATTCTGATAACAATTATGACACTAATTTAAATAATCTTACAAGGTTTCTGTCAGTTAGAGGTCTATTTAAATTCTTAATTATTTTTAAGAACTTTTACAACAGTGAATACAGGGTAAATATAGAAAGTGGATACAATTTGAGAGCAATGAGCTTTATCACAGATAGATATAATAATACTTACGGTAAACGATTACAGAAGTACGTTGTTCCTGCATTACTTAATTCTTTACCGAATAACCTCAATAATGTAAAAATAAAAAAAAATGATTTAAAAAAACTTCTCATTGAGTGGGCATTAATTATAACGTAATAGGTACTAACAGGATTCGTGTTGGATTTATACTGGCAGTCCAGACAATTATAACATGATTATAGTTATTATTTTAATGTTGATAATTATTGTAAATCAATAAATAATGTATTGTTGAATGGTTAAAGCTTAGTTATTTATTTTCTTTATGTAATTGTTGCAACAAGATATTAATTGTGTAATTCGTTGTTGTAATTAAGTATAGTTTTGTTTCTTGAATATAATTTTAGTTACTAAATCTAATACATTACAATTATTAAAGAAATAATTTGTTCATTAGTTTTTAAATATTTAGTCTAATTTTGTAAAATTAATTTTTATAATTGTACTACTATTATAAGTATTATAAAACTAATAATATCTTTAGTTGTTACATAAAATTGGTTATTACATTAACCACTTAATAATGTAATAATACTCTTTAGTATATCTGTCGACAGACTTAGGTCTGACGGATGACCATGTAAGTTTTAAATTGTAAATAAATAAATAAAAATAAAACGGTATTACTGATCCTCATGTATTAAAATTTTTGTTTTATTGTTGATTCATTTGAAACATAAAAAAAAAATAAGAAATGTTTAAAATACTATAAAATAAATTAAAAATTTTATTAATAATAATTTAAAGTTTTTATAATTTAAAAAAATTTAAAATAACTTACTTTTAAGTAATGTCAATACAGCAAGATCGTTCTTCAGTCGAGTTACTTGAATGATATACATCTTTAACAATAGTTGAACAAGGAGCTGTAAAATTTATTCCAAGAATATTATTCATACACAACGATTAATTACATAAGGATGATTCATCACACTTATAAATACTGTTACATTTAATGATAATTAGGAAAAAAATTTTCCATAATCCTTTATCTCAAGACAGAAGTAACTTCGTGTGGTCCAACTAGGTTTAGACCGCAGAGATTTTCTTTAAAATTTAGATCAAATACTTCTATATATGGGGCGTTGATCATATCCCTATTTTTTCAAAATTTGTTCAATTCGTATTTTCTTCAGAGGCACTACAGAAAATACTTTCATAAGCATAATAATAAGTTGTTACACTTTAAATTTTGCCCATCGTCTGCAATTAGTATTACTTTATTACCGCTATAAATGCTATTAAAATGATTTTTTTAAATTTAATTAAAATAAAAATAAAATACTTTTAAGGTTAATTTAATTGCTAGTTTAATTTAAAAAAAAAAATACAAAATCATTTTCATTGAAATTTGGATATGCTGTAATAATGTATCTGAAGTTGTGCATGTGAAAATTTGTTGGGTCGTTCTTGAGTTACGCTCAATTAAAGGTTCTTCTCTGTTATCTGTCACCACTGAATTAAATCATGCACATAAATTAATGCTTTCATGAAAAGTACAGCTCCATTTAAGTATAAATGAAACACACTAAATCGCAGCCCGTAGTTTTATTTTAAGTATATTTTACCACAGCTTTAAAATATCTTTTACTACATTTTTTTACAGAACTACATTTTTTTACAGAATTTTCAAACAGAAAATGTTTACAGAATGGTATTACTTTTGGTCACACATCGTGGAATTTGTGGTGGGAGGGGGTGAAATGAGTTAACCTCAATCTAAGGTTTACAACAGACAACATAACCTCACTGGTGATCGAGAACTTTATGCTTGTGAGTAGAGTCTGGTCATTTTTAAATGTATCATCAAACTACGATTATTATAATTTAATTATCATGTAAATGGAAAATATTAAAAAATAAAGAAAAAGTTATACCGCTTTTCGTTTTCTCATTTAATTTATGTTTTGTATATTTCTTGTGCAAAAAATGAAGCAAAATCAAATGTTATAATGTATATATAACATATATATAAAATATATTGTGTTATTTTTTTTATATTTTCATCACATAACACTAATGTCGTAAACATATCTTACCTGTAATAATAATAATATCATGTGTATGTTTACCACTTAGTAATATTTTGTCAAGTGTTGAATGTATATTTCTGATAAAATAACTGATGATAATACACGGCAAGACAGTCTGTCTGATTTGTTAACTGTGTCTTTCAAATTCAAAATAGTTTTGAATACAATTCATACTATAGTAATTATGTTATGTCATCTTGGTTTTCTTTATTATAAATAAGTATACTTTTTATTATAACTAAAATATCATTTATAGATATATTTGTGTACTTGATAAATCAAATGAAAGTAATTTTGTTATTTTTAATTTCAATATTACTTCATTTATTTATTAGTTGAAAACTATATTTTATAGTATACATGCACGGATAATTTACTTTATTTCTTAATATTTTATCTATTTACATTATGTAATAACATGGTGCAGCTTGGAAATTAATAAGTGGGCGTATTGCAATATTAGAGTTACGAATTTACAGGTAATTAACAGGTAATCATGTTCATTTTGGTGCCAATGGTATGAAAGGGTACAGACATAAATGACATTGTAATTTAGGCTTGTATGGTTGTCTTTCATAGTTGTTTTTGTAAGTCATATGTGTTTGGGTCTTTTATTTCAGTGTAATTATTGCCAAGAATATATTTAATATTTTTAATATAATTATTTTTATAATGATGATGGGTATGTTCGTTTTATATTAATATAATATGTTACATTAGAATGCATATGCATATGTGCACATGTTATGTTAGAATTTTGTTTATCGAGTGTATGTTTTTATGCCTTTGATGTGTGGGTAATTTTTGGTATATTTGTGATTTTTTTTCTTTTACTGATGTAGTGTGTTCTATAATTTTGAACTTTGGCACTTTAGTATTTGCAATCTCATTCATTATTGCGTGTTTATCTTGTTTTGTTCTTGTATTTCATGCATACTTATTTCAGTGTCCACTATAGTATGATTGATGACATTATTATTAAAAGAATTATTCATTACAATTGCAAATATAAAAATAATGCAATTGCATTGTAGAATTGCAAATAATTCTCTTCTCTATTTCAGACAATTTTGCATCGGCTAAATTTAAAAAGCCTTTATCATAATGTTGTTTATTGTTAGTAAATTTGTTTATATTATTGTTTCTTATCAATACACAATTAATTTTCTTGTTACAGCGTATTAATATTTCCTGTTTTAATTCTTTTAAATTTGCATATTTAGGTATTATATTAAATTTTTAATTTTGTATATTAAATCTAACGTTTTTTCATCTTTGTGTAATTTAAAAAAATGAAAAACCAGTTTGACCTGGTCAGGTGTCATTATTATTGTTTTCAAACATTTTTCTCGCTGTATCAAATAATAAAACTAATTATAAAATCAAAAACCACAAGACAGTACATCAAAAGTAAGAGACGCTTAATCAACTGTAGTGGTTTCAAAAATTTACTTTCTTCGTCAGCAGTTAAAATTACAACTTACACATAAAATAATCAACAAACACTGTCTTGTCATACAACATTAAAAACTCTTCCTCACACCATGACATGAAAAAATGAGTGGTAATTCCACACAATTTATTATTAATTCTGTTAATCCAAAAAATATACTTTATAGATTTACCTGTTTTATACAAAATGTTATACTTATTTTTATGAAACGTATTGTTTGTTATAATAAGAAAACTTTGTCTGGGTTAAACTTAAAAATATTTATGCCCTTAATAAAGTGCTATCCTTTTTTTTTAAAACATTAGATTATTACTTTTTATCTAACATTCTATTAATATTAATTCTAATAAATGTTTATTTACACTGCTTCAGACAACCAACCTTTCACTTGCTCTGATCTGTTTTTTATTTTTTTATTATTAGAGCCTTATTTTTTATAAAAATAAATGAAATTGTTGTTCCCATGTCGTTATTTATTTCAATAAATTACTTTTATTTATTCAAAATTTTACTACTTTTTAATTTTTTTGCTCCACCATGGGTCACAGCAAGGTAAGTTGTCTACATCTGAATTTTTGGGACAACGAATGGGTTTCATAAAAATTTCATAAGAATTAGAAACTTTTTAAGTTGTTAATATTAAGTTAATATTTCTTCGGCTATATCTCCATCAAATAGAATACAGGAAATTATTTCTATCATTTTCTCTGATAAGCAATCAGTTGTTTTTGTTCTGTCACCATGTTTGACAACAGAAAGAGTTTACCTAAGTTACTTCCTAGTAAAATGACATTGCTGAAGAGATTTTTGATTTTTCGTAATTTCTTTAAGTATTTGATCAACTGTAGTTAAAGCAAAACGGGGAACCATTGTGGCTTCATCCCAAATTATGGCTTTACTTGAGCAAATCAATTCTACATCAAAAGGTTAAATTTAATGTGATTGAAATTTGTTTTTCCACCTTAGAGTAGATTAGCAGCAATTTCTGTTAATGCAACAGAGGTAAAGCAACAGCTTGTTCCCCATGAATAGTACTAAGAAGGTTTTGTATAAGTATATTTTTCCACTATTTTCCCTATTTTTCCACCATGGAGCAAAAAAAAATAACACTTTCTTTTTTTGTCAAGAAATATTTAAAATTGTTTGATGTACATTCAGTTGAAAGAGTAAAGTGAATTGTACATTCACAAAAAATTTCAAGTTTCTCTTTTATAGGGAGCTGAGAAGTGTACCTAAACACAAAAAAAATCAAGTTTTGTAAAAACTAAATCTAAAAAATTTTATAAACAGAAAACATACCTTTAGTAGTGTCCACCGCTATAAGATGGTGTTTTCTAGTCTTCCTGCTACTCATAACTATGCTCTAATTTTCTTCTGCTGAGATTCCTCTTCTGCCTACTCTTTTTATCTCTAGTTGTTAGATGCCTCGCTCACTATATTTCACTCGCTCCTCATCTAATTTTTTCATTGTATCAAGGGTGTATTTTCCTGGATTTAACCTCATTTCTTCTAAAGCCAAAACTTTTGCTACATTGCAGTCATTAAACTTGCAAATGGCATCATTTATTCCAAAATTAAGTTTCAATATCAACAAACGTTCTTTTGGGTATTGTCGACCAAATCGTATTGTTCAAACTTTCACTGACATTTTTGGTTTTGCCAGATAAACATTTTTCCAGCAACACACTATCAGATAAATCCTTGAAAATTGGCTTAATTTCATCCACAATTATTTTATTCAAATGGAAGCTCTGATTATGGTCGTAAGGTAGTTTCCTTCTTTCAGCATCCCGGTACTTACTTCCTTAAACGTCGAAATTTTTTTGTTTGCTAAAGAGACAACAGGAGAAATGTTTTGGATTGTTGAGACTTGTAATTGAACCCACTTTTCGTTTTTTAAAACGAAGTTTCAATCTAGATATTTTATATTAAAAATACAACTATTTACACTATAAAGAACAATAACAATAATAATACCAATCCATTCTGATATTAATAATATCCACAACAGCACACTCCAAAGAAAACGTAAACAAATAAGATTACTACGGAATATTAAACACAATAAAGTTTTGCTATAAACTAGTGAGAAGCAATAGTACTAACTTTAAAAACAAATACAGTAACAAAGAATAAAAATAATCTAGTGGAAAAATAATAAAATAAACGAAAACAGCTGAAAGTCAATGTTTTATGATAAAATGAAAAACATGTGTTGATAAAAAAAAAATTGTATATACAACTCAGATATAGGTGATCCAAACGGCATTGGAAAGAGGAAATTTTTAATTACGTTTTATAACAAAAAACTAAAAATCGCAAAATTTTTCGATCCATGATTCCCTTAATTGTACTTAAAAACTAGTAACAGTATTAAAGTTTCTCATATATCTAGTTCTGATACAATTTATTCTTAGAGTTTCTTTTAAAGGTAAATAGAAATTATGTACTACCAAGAAAAAACCTGTATGGGATTTTGCTGATGCAAAATTGTCTGAAATAGAGAAGAGAATTATTTGCAATTCTACAATGCAATTACATAATTGCATTTTTTTTATATTTGCAATTGTAATAAATAATTCTTTTAATAATAATGTCATCACACATTTTAATTGCATTAAATGAATAAAAAAATTAAAAAATATAATATAAAGGCATTGTGCTACCTATAACAAGAGCAAATGAAATAATTACTTAAATTTATTATTCACAATAAGAATTAACATCATACTTCATATTGGTCTCAGTTATACAGATAATTCTAAATATTTTCTACAGTAATTTCAGTTTATTGCCTTCTTTCAGAATCAAAAGAATGTAGGCATGAGGTGACCCTCATGTTTAAAATTCACTTTAAACATTTGACTATGGCTACAGGAACTATAAAAATATGCTTTCTGTTAAATAATTCAAGTGCTATTAGTTTTAGTTACAAAATTCTTGCCACCAGGACAATGTTCTACTGTTGGCCATTGAAATTTTGTGAAATTTCTTCCCATTTTGAATTACACGATTTTTGCCATTACATCTTGATAACACTGAATTATACTTAGTGGGCTATCTTGAATTGATGGCAAAATGAGAAGATTTCCAGGTTGTAAATCTTCATTATTCTCGAAATTCCGGATTTCATTCATGAGACCTGTATACCTTCTGGCCCTAAGGTGAGGTTGATAATGTCATATATAATTCTATTTGTTAGTCTTAATTTTTATATAGACATTAGCAATATACTGCGGCATAAACTTTCCTGAACTCTACAATTGTTTGAATTCATCAGGACTTGAAAGACTGTACTAATTGTATTGCATCTGAGTGACTCTTAATTTCCATTCTGTTTTTGTTAATTAAAAACATATTTGGTCTGTGGTGCAAACAGAAAGTGATTCCCCAGCTCTGATTCTCATATGTGAATAGAAGGGTACACCAAAGGCTCTAAATTTGCATCAAGAATATTGATTCTTGCTGTTTTTTTTTTTTTTTTTGTTTTTTTTTGAACCACCTTTGATCATTTTTATGGTCTTGAATAATGGGTACTGATACATTAGAAGGAAATGCACTATCTTTATAAGCATCTTGAACACTCTCTTACTCAGAATTATAAAACATTTTATTTGCATCTGCAAACAGATTATTTTTGTCATAAATGTGCTTAGTATTTGTAGTAGGCTTTCATTGCACTTTCTATTTCCTGTTGTTTTAATTCTTTGGACTGCAGCCTCATCAGGATCAAAAATGTAAAAATTGAGCATATTTGTGCTGTTCACCATTACAGAATGCAGTTCTCCAAGGTAGAGATATTGTTCCATTAATTATAATCATTAATCAATAAAACATAACAATAAATCAACATTTATATCAACATTTATAAATCATTTATAAATCAACATTTATATTTATTTTCATCAAGGGACTTATCTGTAGTACTATATTCTAATGGTATTGATACTCTTGACATGTTTTGATTATATATATATATATATATATATTTAACCTGAACATACAAACTATACCTGTAGACGGAGACAGTAGTTAATTATAGTTTTATCAAAAGTAACCAAAATAGCTTTTTGTTTTTATAAGTAAGGGTGCTATGAAAAAAGGTCCAAGATTTTTGGTATCCCAATTAATTCAGTAAGGAGAAATAACACCTGATCAATACTAATTTGAGGTAAAAAAGGTTTATTAATTTGAAGGTTTATTAAAATAATTTATTAATTTTTTTTTTACGAGTTACTAGGGTTCCTATACTAATAATAGTACTGAGCTATGATGTATGTCTGTATAGGATGTATGTATAGGACTTCACCCACATCATTCAGTTTCTTCTAAATCTGTTTTACTCTTGGCAAGAATTACATATCATCAGCAAATCACATTTTTATCTTTTCACCTTGCACTGTAACTCCAGATCTAAATTGTTCTTTAATATTATTAACTGTTAGTTCTATGAAAAGATTAAAACGTAATGGGAATAGGGAATATCCTTGTCAGACTCCCTTTTTTATTACTGCTTCTTTCTTATGTTCTTCAATTATTACTGTTGCAGTTGGGTTCCTGTAAATGTTAGCAGTTGTTCTTATATCCTTATACTTGAACCTTAAATTTTTCTAAAATTTTTTCCAGTCTACATTATCAAATGCTGTTTCTAAGTCTATAAACGCCAAGTATATCAGTTTGTTTTTCTTCAGTCTTCCTTCTACTATTAATCTGAGTGCTAAATTGCTTCCCTTGTCCCACCTAACACTTCTTCCACTTTCCTCTGAATTTTTCTTTACAGAATTCTAGTTAAGATTCTTGATGAATGAGTAGATTCTTGAGTGTTCTGTATTTTTCACATGTATCTGCTCCTGCTTTCTTTGGTATCATGACAATAACACTCTTTTTGAAGTCTGATGGAACTTCCCCTTTTTCATAATTATTACGCACCAGTTTGTATAATCTATCTATCGCTTTTCTCACCTGCAGGACACAGTAATTCTGCAGGTATGTCTATCCCAGGAGCCTTCCTCCCATTAAAAAAAAATCCTTTAAAATCCTTTGATCCTCTATTAAAATCAGATCTCAGTATTGTATCTTCCTTTTCATCCTCTTCGACTTCCTCTTCTTCCTTTATAAACACCAATTTCTAATTCATTTCCTCCATATAACTCTTCAATATATTCCACCCACATATCGACCTTTTCTTTCGTATTACAAATCAGTGTACCATCTTTATTTAACACATTTGATTTTAACTTATGTACCACAAAATTCTTCTTAACTTTCCTGTATGGTCCACCTCTTTTATCAATGATCCTTTCCATTTCTGAACACTTTTCTTTAATCCACTCTTCTTTTGCTAATTTGCACTTCCTGTTTGTAGTATTTCTTAATTGTCGATAGGTCCTTTTACCTTCATCACTAGCATTGTTTTACTTTCTATGCTTATCCATCAGCTGCAATATATTTTCTGATATCCAAGGTTTTCTACCAGTTCTCTTTGTTCCACCTAAGTTCACTTCTGCTGAATTAAGACTTTCCGTTTTAACATTCTTCCAATCTTATTCTACATTTTCTACTATATCTTTTTTACTCAGACCACGTTTACGCCAATGTGTAAATCAGTTAATCCAACTGGTTTGGTATTTGACTTATTTTCATCTAAAATTTAACAATATTTTGATGTAATGAATATTTCAATTACAAATAAGAAATTTTTTATACACTGAAATTTATGCATTCCGTTCAAAGTACATATAAATATATGCTCAGCTGATTTTTATTCATGCCTTTTGTATTGATTATTTATTAAGATTTAACTCTGTATTATTTCATGTTTATAATGTTTAAAAAAAAGTAATAAAAAAATAATAATAAATAATTAAAAAAAAAAAAAACGTAAATATGTTGCATACACTCGGATCCTGATGATTCACTCGGCTCCTGATGATACACACAGCTCCTGGTGGTTCACTAGGCTCCTGATGATACACACAGCTCCTAGTGGTTCACTTGGCTTCATCTACACTATATAAGCCGGCTCCCCACTAGTGTCAGACACAGTTTTTCTCTCAGGCTCTCTCTGATCACAGCCTCTCTCCAACCATCATCTCTCTCCAAACAGTCTCTCTGTCTCTCTCTGATCACAGTGAATATCAAGATATTAATGTTTTTCATTCTACAGTAATCGTCTGTTAAACTTTCTATTATGATAGTCCAGATTACATTCTGTGCCAGTGAGTATCAAGATATTGTTTTTCATTAACAAAAAACTAATCGTCTACTAAATATTAAGGTAATCCTCTGTTAAATAATAACATATTATTATTATTATACTCTGTATTATTATTATATACTGTGTTTATGTAAAAGAAATATTTAAGGTAATAAGTTTACTTATACTTTACTTAAGGATTGTTGTATATAAATATCGCACAAGATTTTGTGCAAAGCATTTGTGTTAACAAAACAATAATATGTAATAATGTATTTATGCATTTTTTCGTTTTTATGAATATGGTTATATAATTCTGATTTTCAATCTGTTAAAAATAAAGTCCAATTTTCTTTTGGCAAACACGAGCTATGTGTAATTTTATTTTTGTAACTTTCCCCAACAGACCTCTTACAATGTCTTCCTCAAAAATCTTCTTTACCTCCTCTTCCTCAAGCTTTTCTAAATTCCACCGATTCATTTTACACCTTTTCTTCAGATTTTTAAACCCCAATCTACATTTCATTATCACTAAATTATGGTCGCTATCAATGTCTGCTCCTGGATATGCTTTGCAATTGACAAGTTGATTTCTAAACATTTGCTTAACCACAATATAATCTATCTGATATCTTACAGTTTTGCCAGGCTTTATCCATGTGTATATTCTTCTATTATGATTTTTAAATTGGGTGTTGGCAATTAATAAATTATACTATCTGCAAAAATCAATAATTTTGTAAAAAATAATATTTACACTTACCAACAGTTTTTAATATAAGTAGCCAAGCACATTTGGAGTCACTTCTCCATCAGGGATTATTTGAAGTTATTAATACTCATAATGTTTATAAATTTTTATGTATAATTATAATTCAATTTTTTTAACGTATAACTTATTTCAATTATTGAAAATTGACTATTATAAACATAACAATTTTAACTTCAATTTAATTATAATTATACATAAAAAAATTATATACATGGTTATTAAATGAATAACTTCAAATAATCCCTGATGATGGAGAGGTGACTTCAAGAGCTCAGATACTTTTATTAAAAATTGTTGGTAGGTGGAAATATTATTTTAAACAAAATATATTAATATCAATGGTGCGAAATGTTTATAAAATTAAATTTAAAACTCAATAAGTCAGTCCCCTTCATTTCTTTTGCTCAGCCTGTATTCACCTACATTTCCTTCCTTGGACTTTCTGATGCTTGCATTACAATCTCTTAACTATTATTAAATTTTCATTTCCTTTTATGGGTTTAATTGCTTTGTCAATTTCTTTGTATGCACACTTTACCTCATCCTCATCATGGGCACTTGTAGGCATAAAGATGTTAACAATTGTTATTTGCTTAGGTTTTGATTTTATCCTGATTAAAATGATTCTATCGGTATGCTTTTAGAGATACTCTACTTTCTTTCCTATCTTCTTGTTCATTATGAAACCTACTCCTGCCTGCCCTTTATTTGATGCTGAGTTAATTATTCTAAAATGACCTAACCAAAAGCCATTTTCCTGTTCCCATCCAACCTTGCTAATTCCTAATACATCTACATTTAACCTTCCCGTTTCCCTCTTTAAATTTTCTAATCTACCAATCTTTTTTATTGTTCTAACCGCGCTCCAACTCATAGACTGTTATTTTTTAATTTTCTGGTCACTCCTTCCTTAGTAGTTCCCACCTGGAGATCCGAACGGGGGTCTAGTTTTCCTCTGGAATATTTTACAACAGAAGGCGCCATCTTTGTTACATGAAAATGCAGAGCTACATTTTCTTGGAAAAAAAAAACTGTAATTTTCCATTGCTTACAGCTGTGCAGTACTCAGAAGATTGAGTGATGCTGATATGGTCATTTAAGTCTTTCTAACCTACACCTCAACAGCTTCTGAAAGAGCTACTGCCCTCTTTCTGGAATCACTCCTTAGTCTGGTTCTCAACAGTTACCACTCCGATATGGTTGCACCTTTGGTCCAGCTAATCTGTATCACTGAGCACTCAAGCCCTCTCACCATTGCCAAGGTCTCATGATTAATAGATTAGGTACACCACTGAATAAATTTTCCCAAAAACATGTTAAATTGATGTGGTAGTGTAATGGAATAATCTAGTTAATTCAAGAATGTGATTTTAATCTGCAAATGACAAAAAAGAAAAAAAAATTGCTCACACCCCTTTATGTAGATTGGAATAAGACGTAAGACCAAACACTATCAGAAAATATCTTGGCTACTTAAAAGAAATAGGGAGTGTCAACAATAAGTATTGCTATGTGATGGTAAGGGCTAATTCCAACAATATACATTAAATTAATTTCAAGTCCATCTAAAAAGATTTTTAATTCAAAAGTTGTTTTAAAAAATTTCCAGGTGTTTGGCATGCAGAAATAAAAGATTTGAGTGAAAAATCATATACACAACCCAACAGCATAAAATTATTGTATTCTGTTTTTAATATATGAATACATATTTTGGTTTTGTAAAATTAAAAACTAATTTTTCCATAAAATTATATGATAGATTAGCATGCTACCTGTACTTCAAGAAATTTCTACAAAGAAGATTACATTTTTTTTACAACAAAACAAACTAATGTCTGACTACCAGTTTGGCTATCTAACAGATCATAGTACCATTATAGATTCATAGAGTTTTTGCTAATATTCAAATAGCCTTAGACAAAAAAGTCTGCTCTTCCGATTTTCTTGATATCTGCCAAGCCTTTTTTTGTGTGGCACATTGGCCTTTTTTAAAATTCTATCTTTAGTATTTTAACATTTTCAGTTCTTTTTAAAGTAATAAATATTTCATGGTTAAATTCCAAACTGAATCATCACTAATTTCAATAAATACAAGCATTATTCAAGGAGAAGTGTATTCTATATAGACTTCCGATGTGTCTGTTTCTCCCAACACTAGAATAGCAGCTTTTACTAATGTATTTTATCTGTGTTGTGTAAAAGTAATCTACGTGTCATCACACACCATGTCACAGCACCTTCAATAAAAGTTAAAAACACATTGAAGCATGGCAAAAGTTGTGGTAAATAAAGTCTAATCAAAATAAAACTACACATGTTAGTTTCAATCTGTGAACAAATGTCCACTTGTTATATTTGATGACATTCGGCTACCGCAATCAAATTCTACAATTTTTTTTTTTGTCTTCAGTCATTTGACTGGTTTGATGCAGCTCTCCAAGATTCCCTATCTAGTGCTAGTCGTTTCATTTCAGTATACCCTCTACATCCTACATCCCTAACAAAATGCTTTGGTATTATTAACAAAAGGCCCACATTTGGCAAAACAAGAATAACTGAATACTAAATTTTGTCAGTTGTACTAGATTGTAAAATCCAATGTAATTGTAACAAAATTCAATGCAATTCTATTATGTTCTCAGTCCAAAGTTTTTCACATCTCAGAGATTTACCTTGGTCCATTACAAATAACAATGTACATGACTCTCTACGTACCTACAGTTACAAAAGAAACCTCAATTTATTAATCAAAACTCAACAGTCAAACAAATGTTCTGACAATTAACCTTTCAAACCATATTTGACACTGACATCCTGCTGACCTTTTTTATAATTCAAGACTTTTTAAGTAGTAAATCCTTCTAAGAGTAGCATGAAATAAATATTTGTTAACTTTTGCTGCTGAGCTTTTCTCCTTCAAGACATCTGCAAACATTCATTCACCTCACAAATTATAGATATCAAAAGATAATAGATTATAGATATCAAATTATGGATTACAAAAAGTTTATATCAGCTGTTATTTATTTTGTTCACATTCTAAAATAAGTTTATACTGATTTAAAAAATAAACCGGCTAATAATGTAATCTGACACCAGTGTGAAGCAGCTACGAGGTAGATTATTTCCTTACTCAATTCTTGTTGGATCATGACTGCTTCAGGTTTACCTGCACACAGGGGAGCGCAGTGAGATTTGTGCTCTTATTGTGGTGCCCTTGATGATATTGAGCATGTGATCTTTGTGTGTATTAAGTGGACGAATCCAACCCACCGGCTTGGTCTAGTGGTGAATGTGTCTTCCCAAATCAGCTGATTTGGAAGTCGAGAGTTCCAGCATTCAAGTCCTAGTAAAGTCAGTTATTTTTACACGATTTGAATACTAGATCGCGAATACCCGTGTTCTTTGGTGGTTGGGTTTCAATTAATCACACATCTGAGGTATGGTCGAACTGAGAGTGTACAAGATTACACTTCATTTACACTCATATATATCATCCTTTGAAGTATTATCTGAAAGGTAATTACCGGAGACTAAACAAGAAAAAGAAAGAAAGAAAAAAGTGGACGAATCCACTTGATACACACTCAGTCCACGAATCCAATCTCGTCAGCCTCCGTGGCGTGAGTGGTAGCGTCTCAGCCTTTCAACCGCAGGTCCCAGGTTCAAATCCCGGTCAGGCATGGCATTTTCACACGCTACAAAAATTGTCATTCATCTCATCTTCTGAAATAATACCTTAAGGTGGTATCGGAGGTTAAAAAAAGAAAAAAATGGACGAATCCAAGGACGAGATAACACGAACAACAAAATCCGAATGTTCTCTACGAGTTATTGAGGAGCATAACGGCGTGTAAGAGGGCTGGGGAACAGGATGGTGGCCACCCTGCTGTTGTGTAGATAAAAATCTGTAAAGCAATTAAAATTGATTACTGGTTGTTTAATTTATTAACGAAAATGTTACTTTAATTTTTATGTATTACTATTGCGTTTTTGTGTTGTATTACTTTTATGTTTAACAAAAGCATTATTGTTATTAAATGCCAGCTTATTTTTTTAATTAATAAATTATAATTGCTTCTAAGAATTTTATAAATATTTCCGTAATTTTTTTTTTTTTTACATTAAACCATTTTAACTGTTCGGTGAATGAAAAATTATTAATAAGTTTCTTGTGCACTATTATGTATGTATATTTATATTGTTTCCCCATCATTATAACACTACAGCGTATGTATTGAAGTGTGTAATTGCACGTGTTGTCATAATTCTGTAACCTATTACTGTGAAAGCGTTGTTAAGGAAAGGAATATATTGTAATATCAGTATTGTTTATGTTGGTGTTTCATTTTGTTTTTCTAAGTAAGTAATTTTATACCATTCTAATATTAATTAATAGAATTTGCTTTTTTTTTTTTTTATTGATGAATTGGTGGCATTAAGCGGTGGTGTAAACTCATTTGAGTTCGTTGAAAAATCATTTTACTTAAGCAACATCTTAAAAAATTCATATGTCGTGGCATTAGTCTTTTCTTTCTATTAATTGGAAATAATACTTATTTTCTTATGTTATTTTCCGATACTAATGAAAAGAACAATTGATAGTTAAGTTTTTAACATGTTGTTGAAGCTTTCAGTTATGTTAACAATTGATGAAAAATACATCTGTTACATGAACTCCTAGCAAATGTCAGTTATTTTATTAGTGTATGGTAGAACTGGCTAAAATAAATGGAGATAGGTTACGAAGAACTGTTACACTGAACAAAGGGAAAAACCATCTCCACAGCCAAGTTCATATACTTTCTTAATAATTTCGCAGACTATCGATTTTATTAAAAAGTCTCAGAAATTAACATCTAAAAATAAGAGTTATAAATTTATAAAACATATGAACATTGTTCGAAAATATTAATACTCTATTAAGTATATTAATATTGTAATATACTTAAAATATTAATATTAATAAAATATTAATAACTTTATTCAAGCTCTCAGAAGTTGATACTGAATTTTCATATGCATGAGTATTTTCATTCCTTTAAACAGATTATAGTTCTTTTGTAAATATATCTTGCCTATTTTTCAGATTAAATGCTTCCTTCTTTCACCATCTTCCTCACATAATGATATCAAGTTTTGATTTATTGTTGAACGTCGGTTTATTTTAAGTTTAATGGCACTCTAGTTACCTATTAAGAGAGTTGGCTTTGGATTGACATAAAGTGTACAAACTTCCTTTAACTGGATGTCAAGCCAAACCAACTATTTCATTGCCTCTATTGTAGCAATGTATGCAGCTTCCATACAGAAGAGAATGATACAAATTTATGCAATTTACTTTTCCACAAAACTGATCTACCACAGTATTTAAGGAGAGTTTCACTAGTTGATCTTTGTCCCTGTATGCCTCAATTTGTCTGCTGGTTGTTTAACTATAATAACATCTTCAGGAATAGATTGCAAATATCTGAAATATTTTTTTACCAAATTAAAATGGGCCTTTTGTTTGTTGACTCTGTGCTCCAGATGAATTATTCAAGGCAAAATTTAAGTCTTAATTTATATTTGGTGTTTTGCTGAAGCTAAATAATTTAAGCTTCCAACCATTTCCCTGTAATGTTCACCATTGGAAATTAGAGGAGAGTTTCCAGTTTCCCAACCAAGTTCAATTGGAAAGATTAAGATTTACAGCTTTGCTAAACCCAAATTTTTTAGAATTATATTTGCATATACTGACTGGTCCATCTTCTATAAATTTGCCTGTTACAGTAATCTTTATCCCAAGATAATTTTCCACTTCATTTGATATGAATTCAAATCAAGAATTTAACTTTGTGATTAGGCTCATGATCATTGAAGGACCTCCTCTCGATATCCGGAAGGTTTATTTGTCCCTGGTTAATTAAATGGTATCTGTCCTCATTGTTATACGTTGCTTATGGATGAGGAATCAAATTTTCATCTGTTGATCTTTCTGAAGGAATCAACTCATCTTCTAGCTTCATAGGTATATCAATAAGGTCTTTACTCAGTATGTAAGAAAAATTATGAATTTTAGATTCTTGTAATGTTTCCAGTCAGAATTTAAGATCTGTGCAGACAAAATAAACAAACTATAACTGCCCTTCTGCACATCCAACTTTTAATGATTTTGCATCAGATTTTTTTCTTTTGTTGTCCAGAATTTAAGCAAAACACATTTAGTTCCAAAAATTCTGAGATGATTGATATTCACTTCTCTTTTTAGAAAAAACTCAGAGGCATTTCCGTTGGTGCTGTTCTATTTAATGTGTATGTAGCAGAAAGGACTGCTTCATACATCACCCCTAAGCTATTTGGGTAAGTGCAGTGCAGAATGCAACCAGGATCTTGCCACCTCACAAACGATTCTGTTTTCTCGCTCAGATATTCTGGATTGTTATGGAGTGTAAGATACAGTTATAGAATGTTAATGCTTGCATTAATTTTTCCAAGCCTGATTCAACTATATCACAGTGTTTGTTATTAGATGGACACTCATTTCATTTTAACAACAAATAAGCCCCACTTAACAGTTTTTAGAGAGATGGCCTAATTTTCCACAAGAAAAAGATTGCAAGTTACTGTGATTAGCTTTAGCATGACTTCCCTATGTAGAATTAGATTTAGAAGCATGCTTCTTGGGTTGAGAATCGACCTAATCGATTGAGTTTATAGTTTTAACCTCAGTTCATAGTTCCTGCAGTTTAGACCATGTCTTATCAGGTCAATCCATTTAAAGTGTCCTGAAAAAACAAGCTGGTTGCTTAACCAATTCAAAAAAAAATTAAAACCTACCCACTTGTTTCCTACATGTTTCAGGACCTTATTATTTTGAAAAAAAATTTTAAGCAATTTACCTGTGGTGGCCATTTTTGTTACGATGTGCACACTTATTTTTGTGATTGTAAGGGTGTACGGAAAAAGTCATAACTAAAAACCTATTGGTGCTAAAACGATGAAACAAAAAGCAATTTAATCTTATTTTCTCAAATTACCTACCTCTCTTCTTTCTATGAGAAAGTTGCCAAAAATGTTCCACATGAAAAACTGTGAAATTTCATTTTTGGTAATTTTTTTCAAGAGGCAGGGATGGCATACACAGTTTTAATTATCTTTTTATGTGTAGGTATATGTTAGTAGTCTTACCATAAATAATGTTAATGGTGATATACGTACCCCTAAATTTTTATGAATTTTTGAAAACTAATTTTTTTAAAAAAATTCAAATTTTGGCTTCAAAAAACTCTGGTGAGGCTGGTGATAAAAATCTCAAATTTGCACAACTTTCAATGTTTTTGTAGATGTTTGTGGCAAATAAAAAAGTTTCTTGTGTATTCTACTAATAAAAAAGTTATAACCCCTCATAAATCATGAAAATCCTGTTAAAAGTGAATACCATTTTGACTCTCG
Source organism: Lycorma delicatula (assembly GCF_047948215.1). NCBI lineage: Eukaryota > Metazoa > Arthropoda > Insecta > Hemiptera > Fulgoridae > Lycorma > Lycorma delicatula. The sequence goes on from NC_134466.1 coordinate 35,889,672, forward strand.
AAATAAGTGCTCCAAGGGGGTTTCTTGTCTTCTTTGCACTTCACGTTTTTTATATTTAGCTTCTTTGTTGTTGAAGTTGACATTTACAATATTTTTAAAATTATTAATGATATGTCTTAATTTGATGATAACTTAACCAGTACCTGTAACCTAATACCATTTTGATTCATAAATGCTTGTAAAACTTACCAAAACTGAGATATCAATGAGTAGCCTACATCTTTTTTTTAAGAATTCATTTTTATTTTCATGTTTGTTTATTTTTTTAAACACTTAAAAAATAAATTGTAGCAGAATTTTAATTATTCTTCAATGAAATACCCGGGTTTTATAACAGTGAAAGTTTATTATTTAGTATGGTTAACAAATAGCTGTGATATCTCTTAATTCTCTTGAAATTGTGTGAGAACAACCCGTCACTGTAGTAAGTTCAGGTTATCTCAACTTTCTGAGGACTTTGCAGATCGGTACCCACACTTTGTCTTGTTAAGACTTTTGAAATTATGTACGTGGTTCAGCTGGGTTGAAAAAATGAACCTACACATTGTAATTTTTGAGGCTAATATATACCATATCCCCTACCCACCACTGATCATCATACACACAAGCAGTAGTGTCTTTTTCCTTAAGTGAAAGTGTTGTAGTACTTGAGACGGATGGTCTTCATAATCCTTGGAGTCTGAAATGAAGTGACATCTTACAACTTGCCTTCTGACACAGGAACATACTTATGGTAGCTTCTAGTACTAAATCTTTCACAGCAGTTAAAAATGGTTTTTTAGAGTATCTGAAATCTTAGCTATCTAATCTGATTTAATCAAAAAATACTGGATGTTTTACAACTTGAGATTACAAAATGAATACATTTCATCAACATTCAGTATCTGACCATTTAATGGCATTTACAGTCGTGATAAATGATATCATGAACATCATAATTGTTGTTTATTTTCTAAATTGTATAATAAATCATAAACATACTTTCTTTGTAGCATTAATTTATTGTTTTTTATTATAGCAAATAAATTTAGTGCAACTGAAAGAGGAACTGCTTGACATTATGAATGGTGATATCGAAAAAGATCCATTAGCAGTTGAAGAGGTCAACTTAGTTAAATCATAAAATCTAGAAGTTGAAAATGAAGTAGTAAGAGTGTTGTTAGATTTTACATACATTGGAACACCAATTATCCAGATGGACCTTCCAAGGCCAAATCTTGATAATTGAAAAGGATAATTTAAAAAAGGTTAGTTATATATACTGCACATATCATTCTGTATTTAATGTTAGACATTAGTAAAAAAAAGTAATTTATTTCTGTAAAGAAATAATTTATTAAGAAGAGATTTTGAACATGTGTATCTAAAACAGATATAGTAGTATGGTACAAAAAATACATTGTGTAGAAATTTGCTTATTGGTTTTACAAAGGCCTGGTACATATGTTTTTGCTAAATGAATTTCAAAAAAGTTATTAATAATACATTATTTTTTCAAATGTATTAGTTTTTTTAAATTGCCTAGTTTGGAATTAAGCAGTCCAGTTGGTCGGAAATGTGGAAAATAGGCTTCCTACTTTATTATTTGTGTTACTTTATTTTTTTCTAAATATGTTTTTTTTTTTTTGTTTTGCCAAAAAAATTATAACTGTTTTATTAGATAAAGAATTGTCGTAAAATTTTATATGAAACTTGAAAAACCGCTACTGAAACTTATATTTTATTAAAAAAGTATATGGCAATGGATGTTTATCACTTGCTCGGGTTTTTGAGTGGTTTAAGCGTTTTCAAGATAGTCAAGAAGACGTTGAAGATGATGTTCGTCCAGGTCGCCCTTCCACATCAAAACGGATAAAAATATTGAAAAAATTGGAAATCTGATCCATTCTGACCGTCGGTTAACTATTCTTGTCTTTATTCAAGGTCCTTGCTCAACTCCGTAAAAAAGTAGGAAAAAACGACCCGATTGTGGAAGAACAAGTCATGGATTTTTCATCAGGTCAACGCACCGGCTTACACTGCATTGTCTGTCAAGACGTTTCTAGCCAAGTATAACAAACCAGCATTAAACCATCCGCTTTATTCGCCTGACCTAGCATCATGTGACTTTTACCTGTCCCCCAAGGTCAAATCTATTTTAAAAGCAACAAGAATTTAGACCGTTGAAGCTGTAAAAGAAGAAGCGACTTGAAGTCATGACAGAACTCACAGAAGAAGAACTCTTCCAGCATTATTTTGAACAATGGAAAATTCGCATGGAGCGTTGTAGGGATAGAGGAGGAGTGTATATTGAAGGGGATAATAACTAAATAAGTATAAATTTAAAATAAAATATTTTACAGCATTAGTCTCGTTATTTAATAGTCCTTGTAGTTAAATACTGAAAAAAAAAAAATACTAAAATATAGACCAGATTAATAATAATCTGGTCTATATTCCAGATTATTATTATCTGGAATAATGTTATCTTACTAAATTAATAATAACTTTTAAAAGCTGTGATAACAATTTTTATAGTTTTCTTGAAGAAATATATTAATTCAGAGTTTTGTAAATTAAACCTTGAAAAATGCAAATCCATTGTTTAGACAAAAATTAAAATTTTAAATACATTTTAATTCACATTTTTGATATTTAACAGTATAAATGTGCAATTAAATAATTAATAAAAAGAAACAACACATTACGATAATAAAAAATGTTTTATATATAGTACATGATTTCTTCTTCCCACACGAACATTCTTTCATGTGGCCATTCCTGCCACAAGGTAAGGTATGTATATATATATATATATATATATACATGTATGTATGTAGCATTTCAGTTCAAGTTTTACTGACGATATCGACTACAATAACAAAAATTTAGAAAAGATAAATCTTTAATATTCTTTGATGTTGTATCTAATCTATAATATACTAGCATCCCTGTCGCGGTTTCGCCCGCATTGTATGATTACGTACGTTTTCCGTCGCGGTTAATTTTTTTTTTATCTGATGTCTTTTAGTCAAGTAACCGAAGTTAGATGCAGCCAGTCGTGTCGCACACACGCAGTAACAGTGGTAGTGGCTGTGTTTGTTGAGTCTTACACCACTGCAACACACTTTAAAAATTGAAATCCAAATAAACCTGAAATTTTTTTTAGATATTTATCTGAAGAGAATTTATAAACCAAATCTAGTTAATATCTCGTTTAGTATATTCGGAAATGGGAAAAATTTGCAATTATTGTTCAAAATTATTTTAACTTCCTTCACCACATTCAAGGCCAAATTTCGAAAATCTACCTATTTGGTTTGTAAGTACTCAAACGAAGATTACAGAAATATAATTTGTTTACATCACAAATTAATTTAAATGTCAGGAAAAGATTTTTGAAAGTGTATGTTTGAAGTGTCGCTTTATATGGAAGTGAAACTTGGACGATCGGAGTATCTGAGAAGAAAAGATTAGAAGCTTTTGAAAAGTGGTGCTATAGGAGAATGTTAAAAATCAGATGGGTGGATAAAGTGACAAATGAAGTAGTGTTGCGGCAAATAGATGAAGAAAGAAGCATTTGGAAAAATATAGTTAAAAGAAGAGACAGACTTATAGACCACATACTAAAGCATCCTGGAATAGTCGCTTTAATATTGGAAGGACAGGTAGAAGGAAAAAATTGTGTAGGCAGGCCACGTTTGGAATATGTAAAACAAATTGTTAGGGATGTAGGATGTAGAGGGTATACTGAAATGAAACGACTAGCACTAGATAGGGAATCTTGGAGAGCTGCATCAAACCAGTCAAATGACTGAAGACAAAAAAAAAGTCATCATCTTGCTCAAAATTTACCTGGTGGTTTATTTGACTGAAATTTTTGTATTTATAATTATAATATTTCTCCAAATGCTCCAGTTTGCTTTTAACTTTACAAATTTTTAATATATCAAGATTATTTATAAATCTGTAATTTTATGTCCATTTAAAAAAACTATTATTTTTATTTTTAATTGCTCTTAGATGTTCAGAGAATCTTGCTTTAAATTATATATATGGCATCAGAGTCTGTGCATTTAATTTTTTTTATGCCACTTGCGTTAAATTTGTTTCTTTTATCTGTGTTTTGTTTATATAATTATATAAAATATATTTTCTACTATAATCTTTGAAAAATTTTGAGCAGGATGATCTGTTCAAATTGATAAGCCAGTATAACAGAATTTTAACATCTGACTAATTATTTTAATCGGTCATGAAGTAGCTCAATGCTAATGATAATTTTAGTATTTTAATAACTACTGATGAATCCAAAGGATTTTAAAGGCCCTTATTGTGTGTATCTGGTGGTTTATAAATACTAATTATAATTCAACATCCAGGACAATATGTTTAAAAAATTAATATATATATATATAAAATAGATCAATACAAAAAAATGTATTTTAATTCAACCACAGCTTAATTCAAAGTAAAAAATAACTGGCAAAGTTAGCGTAAACAGTCTCCAATCCTCACGCTGCTTCTAGCTTACATTATATCAAAGTATTACAGACTCGGTAATAGATAATTTAACAGATTATAAAACAAAACTTGTTTTCATTATTCAACTATGAATAATAAAAACAAGAAACTCAGAATAGAAGAATCAGTCGTAAATGACCAATTATTTTGAATAAAATTACTGATATCCCCAATGGAACCACATATCTAATTAATTTTTTTGAATTTTGGCACATTGTCTTATAATAAGTGTACATATAGTTTTTTTTTACATCCATTGATCGTCTGTCAAAATGATTTTAAAAGCACATTAATTGCTATCTAAAACCAGACAGCAAATGTACAACTACATAGAAAGATTACATTATATTACTGATGTAGGCCAGATACACAAACAAAAGAAAAAATGTAGTTGTGTATTTGATTATTTAGAAACAATAGTCTGTTCACATTTCCTGTTTAATAATTAAATACCAATCAATAAGATATGTTAACAGTTTGGCTTTGGTAGTGCTGACTATATTATTTCTTATAAGACATACACGTCAATATATGCAATAATTTTTTTTTAGTTACAGAAGAATTTCAGTTTTTTGATTATTAATTATTGGGATTTAATTGACAACAGATCTGATAATCCGATCTGACTCCAGTAGGGGAAGACACCCACCCGCCTTGTGACAATCCCAGTTACCACACCACCCTCTCCCTTCTTAGCCCTGTTGGGCTTTCCCTAGATCATCTTTTAAATGAAATCTAAATCTAATTACATATCTGAGTTATCAGTTTTCCTTCTGTCAGGATACTTCCATCAGTGTGTTTACTCAACTTTACTATCACCTTCATATTACGCTTCTTCCGATTTTGCTCATATACTGTAATTTGTAGCGCTGTCAACTAAATGATTATTTGTATCATGGAAGCGCTATCCTCACATCTATCTCTAACATTGAAGGACAAAATAACCTTTCCCATAACTAAATTTCAAACTAAGTATACTTTCAAATAATAATTTTTGAGTCCACTTTTTTTTCTTTTTTTTGTCTTCAGTCATTTGACTGGTTTGATGCAGCTCTCCAAGATTCCCTATGTAGTGCTAGTCATTTCATTTCGGTAAACCCCCTACATCCTACATCCCTAACAATTTGTTTTACATATACAAAATGTGGCCTGCCAACACAGTTTTTTTCCTTCTACCTGTCCTTCCAATATTAAAGCAACTATTCCAGGATACCTTAGTATGTGGCCTATAAGTCTGTCTCTTCTTTTAAGTATAATTTTCCAAATGCTTCTTTCTTCATGTATTTGTCACAACACTACTTCATTTGTCACTTTATCCACCCATCTGATTTTTAACATTCTCCTATAGCACCGCATTTCAAAAGCTTCTAATCTTTTCTTCTCAGATACTCCGATTGTCCAAGTTTCACTTCCATATAAGCGACATTCCAAACATACTTTCAAAAATCGTTTCCTGACATTTAAATTAATTTGTGATGTAAATAAATTATATTTCTGACTGAAGGTTTGTTTCGCCTGTGCTATTCAACATTTTATATCGCTCCTGCTTCATCCATCTTTAGTAATTCTACTTCCCAAATAACAAAATTCTTCTACCTCCGTAACCTTTTCTCTTCCTATTTTTATATTCAGTACTCCATCTTGGTTATTTCTACTACATTTCATTACTTTCGTTTTGCTCTTGTTTATTTTCATGCGGTAGTTCTTGCATAGGACTTCGTCCATGCCATTCATTGTTTCTTCTAAATCTTTTTACTCAGCTAGAATTACTATATCATCAGCAAATCATAACATCTTTATCTTTTCACCTTGTACTATTACTCCAGATCTAAATTGTTCTTCAACATCATTAACTGCTAGTTCTATATAAAGATTAAAAAGTAACGGGGATAGGGAACATCCTTGTTGCATTCCCTTTCTTATTACGATTTCTTTCTTCTGTCACTGTATTTGAACTATAATTTTTTTTAAATGCTGAACATTTTATTAGTCTACGTTATCGAATGCCTTTTCTAGGTCTATAAATGCCAAGTATGTTGGTTTGTTTTTCTTTAATTTTCCTTCTACTATTAATCTGAGCCCAAAAATTGCTTCCCTTGTCCCTATACCTTTCTTGAAACCAAATTGGTCTTCTCCTAACACTTCTTCCATTCTCTTCTCAATTCTTCTGTACAGAATTCTAGTTAAGATTTTTTATGCATGACTAGTTAAACTAATTGTTCTGTATTCTTCACATTTATCTGCCCCTGCTTTCTTTGGTATCATGACTATAACACTTTTTTTGAAGTCTGACAGAACTTCCCCTTTTTCATAAATATTACACACCAGTTTGTATAATCTATCAATCGCTTCCTCACCTGCACTGCGCAGTAATTCTACAGGTATTCTGTCTATTCCAGGAGCCTCTGCCATTCAAATCTTTGAGTCCACTAGAAACATCTAAATTTTATCTCTTATCTCTTAAAAAAGTGTTGATTATAATAATAACAACTTTGTCCTACAAATACCCAAATATAATCAAAATCAAATCAAAAATTCAAATATAAGGTTCTAACAAAAAGCAAACACTATAATTCTCTCTCTGATCTGGTCCACTTTCAGGAGCGAGGTCAACGCCTTGACTCTCCCGCACTGCAGCTCCGCCACAGAGTCCCTAACAAAATCTACCTCTATTCTAAAAACGAACAGCTCAATTAACCAGCACTCAATGCCAAAACACCTATCTTGACAAAGATTGCACACCTCTAGCCACCTGAGTTGCTACTCTATCCATTAGAGCCAAACCCTTTCAGCCACCCTTTGCAGAACCAAAAACCTAAGGAAATCAGCAGCTATATTTCACTCAGTTTGGGTTTTCCAATTGACTTGCATTACATTTCTTGCAAAATCTCTCTAACTATTCTAGTAAGTTCAGCTTCATATTTTGGACATACATACAGGGCATTATGTATGTAACATCATCAACTATACATTCTGGACATACGACCTGAGCCATATCTAACCAACTTATCCCTAAAAGCATAATGTCTAGAAAGAAAAAAAAAAATAATAGGCTGATTGGGAAAACCCACCTAGCAACTTTTAAACCTATTATGTCCAGGAAAACCATGTATATAATAGCCATCAAAGAATTCATTCCACCTGCTCTTCTGTGAATGTTATCCTTAGTCCTCTAATTCTCACATGCATCGGGAAGTGAGTAGGCCTGTCTTTTTGGCATCAAAAGATATTTGAAGCTCAGTGGCAAGGATATCAATAAGCTTAACACCTGTAAAAACAAAGAGTGCCACACGAGAGGCAATTCTTTAGCCACCAACACTAACAGTAATAGGAGACACTGGGCTCTGAATAAAATATTCCTGTAACATTTTACCTCATACAGTGAGTCTAATGTCACCCCATAGGTCTTTATTTCCCTGCTTCCTAACAAAGAAACACCAAAAATCTCTCTTAGGTGTTCTAACTTTATGAAAATATTCAGATCTCAGCCTTTAATAGTGAACTATAACCCCCACTTGTCAATCAGGGTCACCCTCCCACTGAACACATCACCTGAGATGGTTCACGGATGGCAGCTACGATAAAGTTTATTGCACTGTCAAGGGATGAAGCTGCGCTTAATTAAAAATTTTTTTATATTTAAAATAGGTTAGCACAAAATCCTTCTTAAAGAGAACATTTACATAAATATTATATTATGTGGAAATTTTTATTAAACATATATATATTAAAATAATTATTACCACAGCAAAATTATTCAGATTCAGAACTGTTATTCCGAAAGGTTTTATTTCAACTTTTTTATTATTTTGAGTCATCATGATCAACAACATTTTTTTAAACCACCTTGGTTTATTTATCCATTGGCAGTCATAAAGAACATTTCTTAAATCTTCCCACTGTAAAAAAATAGAAATATTCTTTATTTTTAATGAAGAATAAATGTATAGAATGTAACAAATATTCAGAACATATTCTACTGGTGAAAATAAAGAAGATAGTTCACATAAACATAGATTCAGGCAACACGTCATTAGCAAGTGTTATCTGGCAAATTTACTCTGATTTCTGTGCCTTCAGTAAAATTAAGCCAGGCTATAATTCTTGGGACTCAAATTACGGAACAAATGTATAAGTTTTATATTAAAATAACCAGTAAAACAGTCTTGAAATTTAAAAATATCCTTTGTGAATCATTCTGTATATGTAAACACAAATTATATATACACTCTCTGTATAAACAGATATATATTCGTATACAAGGTGTGTTCAAAAAGTAACGAGGATTTTGAAATTTCGCGGGATGTATTAGTCCGATTCTTAGGATTTTTTTGTTGTTGGAATGGTAAACATATCCAAAAAGTATTGTACATTTTTGTAGTATTTGGATATGTTTAGTCTGTTGTCAGCTGTCAAAAGGATGACACGTGTTATGGTAGGATCGGTGATTTTTTTATTTGTATAAATAATGGATCAGAGAATTTGTATTATATTTTGCTATAAGAATGGAATAAAGTTTAGCTATGTTTTAAAAATGTTAAATATTGCTTTTGGTGAGTCTGCTCTGAGTAAAGCAAGGGTTTAAGAGTGGTATAAGCGTTTTCAAGAAGGTCGTGAAGACGTTGAAGATGACGGATGCTCCAGCACATCTACAACCGATGAAAACGTGGAAAAAGTGAAAGAAATGATTATGAATGATCGCCGAATCACAATCAGAGAACTCGCTGATGATGTTGGGATATCAATTCGCTCTTGCCATGAAATTTTTTCGGATATTTTGGGTATGAAACATGTGACAGCAAAATTTGTTCCAAAACTGCTGAATCTCGAACAAAAACAGCGGCGATTGGAAGTTGCTCAGGAGTCGCTAAATGAAGTCAATAACGATGCAGAACTACTAAAACGTGTCATAACAGGTGATGAAACATGGGTTTACGGATATGATGTTGAAACTAAGGCTCAATCGCCCCAGTGGAAGCATTCTCGTCAAGAGTGAAAAAGCTCGACAAGTATAGTTGAATGTGAAGGTTATACTCACCGTGTTCTTCGATTTCATCAGCATAGTTCATCGAGAGTTCTTGCCACAAGGTCAATGATCAATAAGAAGTATTACGTACAAGTTCAATGCCGTTTGGGTGAAGCAATCCGAAAAAAACGTCCGGATTTGTGGCGAAACAATTCATGGTTTTTGCACCACGATAATGCACCTGCTCACACTTCATTGTTTGTTCGTCAATTTTTAGTCAAATACAACTCTGTAATGATACCCCAGCCGTCATATTCGCCAGACATCGCCCCGTGTGACTTTTTTCTATTCCCAAAAATAAAGAGAACCTTAAAGGGCCATCGTTTTACAAGCATAGACGAGATTAAAAGCGAATCACTGAAAAAGCTAAACACTATTCCAAAGATCGAGTTCCAGAAGTGTTTCGGGAATTGGAAAAAGCGCTGGCATAAGTAATAATATCTAATGGAGTCTATTTTGAAGGGGATAACATTCATGTAGACGAATAAATAAAATTCTTTCCGAAAAACAAAAATTCTCGTTACTTTTTGAATACACCTCAAATGTAAGTATATATACATAACAACCATAGTACTCAAAATATGTAACAATTATATTAAAATAATTAAAAATTGGCAGCTACAAAGCAATAACTTTCAGTTGTGGCTTGTGAATACAGTACTTTTCATCTTTAGCAACTTTTAGCTTTTTTCAGTATCGTGTATTGGTTTGATGATAACAGTAGAAGATATTGAATAACACCAAAACAGGTATTTGATTATAAATTTTAGCAACGAGCGTGGAAGTGGCAATAGGGAATTCAGAATTTAACAACCTGATGATGACATTCGACCGCTGTTGATTATATAATGGCTTTGTAAAACTATTTTTGTTGAATAGAATTTTACATTTGTAAAATTATTATTTACTGGTATTTACTATTGTTGTAGAGTATATATGTGTTTTGGTTGCGTGTGTGCTTGTGGTGGTGATTGAGCATTGCGAGTCTGTCAGCTTCAAATCGAGCTGCCGAGAGATGGGTAGATGGGTGGTCTAGGACACCAGGTATATATATATTTTCATACAAATAATACCAGTATATGTACTAGGTATAAGGCGTATAAACAGAATTTAAATTTTAAACAAATAAACACAATTCAAATTCTTAGTCACAGATTAGGTTTAATTTTTAGACAAAAATAATCACAATAAACATTCAATTGTATACTAGTACATAATACTGAATAGAAAATTATGGATTGCATTCTAATTAAACTTCAGTTCACTTAGTTAGTGATATAAACTAACTTGCTAAAGTAGTAAAATTCAATTGAATAGCTCTGTTCAGTGGGGTTGTTGTAGTATTATTGGAAACATTGCTCTCTTGTTTGATTCTATTAAACTCTTGTTCAAAATGGCTGCTGTCATAGAAAATCCCACCAGCTGTGAATATCATGAGTGACATTGCAGTAAGACAATGGTGCTATATCTTTTGGGAATTTCGAACAAAAATTCAAGAATTGAATTTGAAATGAGAATTCAAGAAAATCATTGATTCACAATAACAGAATATTTGAATTTTTTCCTTGTATATTCCAAAAGTGCTGTATGAAATCATAACTGATAGGTTAGGCTTCCATAAAGTGTGTGCTTGCTGGGTGCCTAAGCTTCTTACTGACAAACACACAAAAAAGAGGAGGAGGTCAGTTCTACCCTTCCTTCATCATTATCATAAGAAGAATGAATTGCTTGACCACATCGTAGCAGGCGATGAGATATGGGTTAAATTTGTTAATATAGAAACAAACCCTCAGTGAATGCAGTGGAGGCACACCAGTTCTCTTTGAAAATCCATAAAGGCCCACCAAATACCTTCAAAAAAGCTGAGTTCATCAGTTTTTTGGAACCGTAAACGTATAAAGGTCTTGCTTGATTTTATGGAAAGAGGCACAACATCTAATGCTGAAACTTACTGCAAGATATTGAACAAATTGAGAAGAGCCATATAAAACAACACAGCATGTTACGTTCAGGCATTGTTTTTCTTCATGACGACTGTCATCTGCATACTGCAATGCCAAATCAACGGTTTTAAATGGGATTTGTTTAACCATCCTCCATACAGCCCAAATTTGGCTCCCAGTGATTGTCACTGAGAACCAAATCCCAGATGAATATTAAGAAATGGTTAGTGACACAGTGTTTTGAAAATAAAGAGGAGTTGAAAAACGGTGTTACTGCCTGTCTTAATTCATGGCAGCAGTGTGTTATGATGAGTATTTTAAACCTTTATGACCTTAAACATTTATGATAAATGCCTTAATTTGGACGGCAATTATGCAGAAAAGTTGCTCTAAAGAGTATATAAAAAATTGTTTTTTATCATTTGGTGTTTTTTTAATAACAGATCAGAAGTTACCTTCTAAATAACCTCTGTATTTGTAAATTTCAAAAATTGTGTTTTTTATCAAAATTTTTGAGTTTTAAATAACTTCTTTAAAAAAACCATTAAGTTCATTTTAGGAACTATTTTTTATAAATAATCTTTGGGTTAAGCAATGTGCAAATATATTAACTTTTTATCATAATAACTATCTAATAAATTTAAATACTGCATTAAATTATCAACCTAGAAATAAATCAGAGTGAAGTCTCTTTCATCAGCTATAACTCAAAAGCAAAGCATTTCTGGATCTGTTTATATGGTATTTTTAGCTCTAGAATCACCTTCAAAAGGGTGTTCTTTCCTGCTTGAATATCTAATAAATATACATATAAGTCAATTTGAAAACCAAAGACTTTGTTTTTAAGTCTTAAAAATCATTGTGACTAATTTTATTTGTGTATCTGCTTTGAAAAAAAAAAAAATAGTTAATCTCATTTTACTGTTTCTGTGAATTCAATATAAACTAGTGGCCCCTCTGCAGCAATATTATTACAAAGTACTGTTATATATTTCAAAAAGTCATCTAAAAATCTAATACATTGACATGTCTGACCTATAACCATTTGTTTTTCTCTTTTTTTTAAAAATGTATGTATGTAAGGTAAAATGTATGCTCAAAACCTATTTCCAGTCCATTCAGATGTGCTACTGGGTGGATTGGGCTGATTTTTTTTAATCTGCTGGGAATGTCCCACAGATATGTCATCAAGCATCAATAGACTTTCAGACTGATTTTCCTCTGTGTAATAACCTTGGAAAGTTCCTCCATTAAGTAAGTAATAAATTAAAATTTTTTTCAGGAATTCTCAGAGGAGATTCAAGTTTGGTTTCCAAAAACACGATGACATATCTGTGGGTCATTCTGAGTAAAATAAAAATAAATTTTACCAAATAGAATGCCCACATGAACTGGAAATAGGTTTTCAGCCCTATTTTTTTAATATATAAGATAAATCGATTACTATGAATTATATTTAGAAAAATTTTCATAATAGAAATATCTTTTTTTGTTTAAATCATCAAAGTTAGTTGTAAGTTACTAAATATAAAAGCTTAATGTTTCCATCATTACATCACTTCATTATTTAATTTTTATTAACATAAAACCAAACATTATTTTGATGACAAAAAATGTATGCTTTTCAATTTTTTTATTTTTATAAAATATGGACTGGGTTACAGGCATTTGGAAATTTTTCTACTCATACTTGTGATTGTTCAAATGAATATAGGCCTCAACTAAAGCTATCCTCTTCTGGATTGAATAAGGCATTTTACACACTAGTCATGGCATTTATCCACCAGTCATGCTAGTTGTGTGTGAGTCTTTCATAAATTGTGTTGGGTAGCCTATTATGGGTTCAGTTTTATGTTGCTCACTCTGTAAAATAAAATGACAGCTAGGGTCTTACTTGTTCACACATCTCACAAAAACTACCGGGCAAATTTTAATAAAACTTTGCAGACTTATACCTTAGATATTTGGTAATTATCTACAAATAGAATTATCATGATATTCCTAATGAAGGTTAAGAGATTAAATAAAGAAAAAATTAATACTTTACTTGATTGTATTTCTGTTGCAAAGGTAAAAGAAAAAGTCTATATGCTTATAAATATTTATTATTGTATTTTATGATTATTATATTACAAATATTGTGATATCTTAAATTAGTTCATTTAGCCAACCTTTTTATATGTTTTTATTTTTTTATTTTGATGTCGATATTGGATTATTAAAAGTTAAAAAATATGCCTTAATGAAAGAAAAGTAACCTTTCTTATTATTCATAGTCTGCTAAAAAAATTATCTTGAGATTATCTCGGTCCTCTTAAATAGCTGAAATGGTTGATACTTGCTTACCTGCTGACTGAAGCTTGAACTGCAATAAGAGTTGCAATTAAATTCCTTACGAATTCTTACTGATTTCATTGTGGAGCTACCTTGGTCACATAAAGATAAAGGTGAATTTTAGCAGAAATGTAGCTGTATTGTACAGGGTTAAGTATGCCGATTGTGGTCATATTGGCGCCACGACAAAAGTGTGTTCGTATTTTCGTGCTCAAAAATGGAAAGGGGTATCAAAAAGTATATGTTCATCTACAGCAGAAACATATCAGAACTTCTATGCCAAGAAAAAGAGAAACTGAGGAAAAAGAGCTTCAAGGATTTAAGGATTCTGATTAAAACAATATGACCAAAGTTAACAGAAATTAAATACGAGGAATATTTTTTTTCAAGGTCCGATCAGTCATGAAATTAAAACCACAGAGAAAATTTAAAAAAATTTTTATTTGTAACTCACATAGTTACGCTATTTCTCTACATAGTCGCCACTCCGATTTAGACATTTTTCGTAGCGTGGTACCAACTTTCCAGTACCCTCGTCATAGAACGGAGCCGCCCGTGTTTTCAGCCGTATTTCTACGCTGGTCTGCAGCTCGATGTCTGTGCCAAAATGTTGTCCTCCTGGCCAGATTTTCATGTGAGCAAAGAGGTGAAAATCAAATGGAGCCAAGTCCGGGCTGTATGGTGAGTGATCAAACACTTCCCAACGAAAACGCTGCAGGAACTTCTTTGTTACAGCTGCAGTGTGCGGCCGAGCATTGTCATGGAGAAAGACAATGCCTGATGACAACATTCCTCTCCGCTTATTCTGAATTGCCCTTCATAGACGTTGATTAGTCACACAGTATGAGGCTGCAGTGATGGTCGTGCCACGTTCAATGAATTTCACCAAGAAAACTCCATTCCGGTCCCAGAACACAGCAGCCATACACTTTCTGTTGGAGAAGGTTCCCTTGAACGTCTTTGGTTTCCTGGAAGAATGAGAATGCATCCACTGTTTGGATTGTTCCTTTGTTTCTTCAGTTTCGAAATGGATCCATGTCTCGTCCCCTGTGACAGTTTTGTTAAAAAAATCTTCTCCTTCATTGTGGTAGTGCTGGAGAAACGTTAGGGAGGCGTCCGTTCTCATTGTTTTCTGATGGTCGGATTGCATCTTGGAACCCATCTCGCACACAGTTTGCGGAACTGAAGTCTCTCACTCACAATGGTGTAGAGAACTGACCTTGAACGTTCAGGAAACGAATCACTCGATACAGAAATTGTGAACCGATGATTTTCTCGAATTGCCTCATCCACTCGCTCAACGAAATCATCGGTTGACACTCGCTTTCTTCCCTGACCGCCTGCATCATGAACATCTGTACGTCCTGCTTTAAAGTTACTGCACCATTGTCGCACTTTGCTGTCACTCATTGAAGTTTCACCGTACACATTACTTATTCGTCGATGAATTTCAGCTGCATTACACCCCTCACCCTGAAGAAATCGAATTACCGCACGCACTTCACACTTGGCGGGAGATGCTATTGTTTTAGACATGTTTACGTGCCAGCTGCGTGTTCAGAACTATGCGTGGCGTGATTGAAGGCCATACTAGAGACGCTGCGCAACACATATGCGCAAAGGTTCATCCGATTTTTGCGTGGGATTTTATTTTGCGACTGTTCAGACCTTGAAAAAAACCCTCGTACAAATAAACAAATTTTACTAAAGTCAAAATATATCAGGTGCGTTAAAAAATCAACCTCCGTCTTGGTCGATTCTAATCTCAAGAGATGAAGCAGTTAAGATCTGTTAGGTGACTTCTGTTATGGTTTTTGATAAAATTTTATTGTGGAGAATATACTATTCCAAGTGAGTTACCGAACATTGAAGCTATTTTCTATTCAAAACTTCATAAATTTGGAAATCGCTCTTTTGGTAGGAGTAAAAGAATTCTGCACCTGTTTCTTGTCTGGTTTGTAAGAATTTATCAGCTTTCAAATCATATAATTCATATTGAAAGTTAACTTCTTGTTCTTGTTTGTGAAAGGCAAATGTAATTGAATAACACAATACTTGATTTTAATGTTTCAGATTCTTTTGTCACATTTTACATTTCCTTCTATATTTAAATTAGAATCCCAGAAAATCAAGAATTTCATTATCTTTAAACTTATGTTCTAGGTGATGACAGCTTGAAAAACATACCAAGTCACTTTTTTCCTATTAAAATTTGAAATTCATTAATGTGTTATGAAAACCATTTATATGTCCCATTAAATATGATGATATCATCTGTGTTTTCTTCCTTGGAGATGAAGTATCAATTTGTTGAGATGAATAATGTCTGTCAGAAAAACCCAGCTGATTCTGAGGTTTAAAGCTCTTCTTCGAATGGAGGATATGAAAAAGATTAATAAAAAATATATATATAAAAATATAAATTTTTGATTGTGTTTGAGTTTTCCTACGGATTTGTAGGAAATTTGTGGCCCGCCCTCATTGAATTGGCAACCCTGCATCTACAATATTATTATAAATTTAGTTTATTATAAAAACTTAAGGAGTGGAAGGAATAAATTTGTTACATATGATTTATGTACAATTTTATAAGTATAGAAGTGTTATAACTATTTAAATAATCAATAATAAAGCATTTACTCTATTAAGTAATTTTAGTATTTGTTCAGAAATCAGCATTAGTAAAATATTAAACGAAAAAGGTCAAACTATTCTACAAGTCACATTAGATTAAGTCAATAATTTACTTGTACTAAATGTAAACTTTCAGTTTTTTGTTAGTATTCATAAAAATTCTGGGCGGTATAGGAAAATGGTTTAATTGAATATAATGCAAAAAGTTCAGTTTTACAATTATACAACTAAAACAAGTTTACTACTTTTCTTGCTAAAGTAGGAATTGTTTGAATCTAAAGAAGGATAAATCATGAATAGAAAAATAATAATTGAATATTTAAAAAAAAATTACTACGAAGACAGACTCGGTTCATTTTCTGAAGATATACGTCCATTAGCATGTTTACGTAAACTGTTAGGGATTGTTCCTATACTAGACAAAAACGACATTAAAAATAATAGCAAGATTTATCGTACATACATTTTTTTCTTGATTAAAAACGTTTTCTTGATGATGTTGATAGTACATCAGTATCAATTTCTACCGAAAACTGAAATTTATATGAAAAATGGTTTTCTCCTTTTGCCTCTAATGTTAAAAATTTACTACATTGTTGCTGGAAGTGCAAACATAGTTAATTTTAATGATCTTGTCAATGATGTCGATTTCCATTGTAAAACATTAGTTCCAAAGTGTTTATTGAAAAAAGTGCGATATTATCGATACGTTTGGGTCTTCATCAGTTTAATATTTGGGTGTTGCAAATTACTTTTATATGTGATGTATTTTACATCGATGTCGGCAATGAATTTTTCAGAATTATGTAGTATGTTTTTGCGGTATGATTTGTTATATGCGTTGATGATATTTGACCAAGTATTTTACTTCCTCTTGTCCTATGAAGTGATCATCCGAATCGATCTACTAAAGAATTCGATGACAAAAAGATACAAAGAACTTATTGTTGCTAGATGTAGCCACATCCTGATTATGCTGAATCTCGATAGATATCGATATATATATGATAAACTATCATCCACGATCAAAATGTTTGAAAATTTATCAGGAATATTTTACTTGTATTTTTTAACAACGTGTCTGATAGATCTTTCGTGGTTGATGAATCAGATATACGAAGATAATCAAGTAATGTTGGAAGTTTTTATTTACTTATTCTGGAACATATCGACTGTTCTCCTCCTATTGAAAACTTCAACACTGATCACTGAAAATGTAAGTATGTAACATAGGTATATAAGTATAATTTTAAGTGTTTTCTAAGGAACTAAACAACTTACAAATATAGAAGGAAAAAGAAACAAACACAGACGCCTCTTCAAATAATTGGCTTTTTCACACAAATCTCTTTATTCATTTACGTGCTACTGGATTACTTCAACTTAAAGATCATGGAAAGTTTATTTCCTGACTCTTACATGATGACATCCATCAACCAACTTTCCTTAATCCATTAAGTATTTCTTAAACAAATTCTTTTCCTCTATCATGAGACGTGACATGAATTTGGCAAAGTAGTATTCTTCGTGGTGCCTGGCAGTTCCCTTGTGCTTTTTATTTCACCATTTCAGCTACCCCCACAAGCTTTCAGTAATTTTGTTATGAGCAACTGCTATGGGGTTCAATGAGGTACTGAAGATTCATATTATAGTGTCAAACATGCATTTACAGTGCATCTATTTGGTATACTCGCGAAAAAACCGAATACATCCTGACCCCCGATGGGAAAGACATTCACCTTGTGACGATCGTCACACTACCCCCTTCGTTCCTAGATTTGATGGGCTTTACTGGAAGTGGCTTTTTAGACCCTCTAAATCTGATTACATATCACAATCAACAATTTGGGCTCTGTCAGGATGCCACCGATGCGAATGCCTAGACAGACTTTTCAATCAGGGTAGTTTACTCTACTTTACTGTTGCCTACATTATCAGGATTCTTCCAATTTCGCTTATCTACTCTAATTAGTAATGTTCCTCCCGTCACTAACGTTATCTTTGATGGCATTTAGAAGAAATTGAATCTATTTGTCAGCACCTTTTACAGTGAAACATTAAATTAACGCATTAAATAAGGAAAATTTTGATTTTATTTGACCTGAAAAATGGAACAAAACAGGTTCCAGAACTTCTTATTCCATAGTTTGCATGATATCTTATGTAAAACAGAAAGATTTGGTGATGAAAAACAATTTTTTTAGGTTTGAAGTAAAACACATGTTAAACTAATAATAAAGCATAAATTTTGTTATTAAAACTTGTGAAAAATTTAATTCTGAGAAGTTATGTAATGAAGTCTACGAAAAACTAAAAAATCTCTATCTAACGGAACAAAATTTAACAAAAATATGTTATGAATTTGTAAAAATTAAAAATAGCGGTTTTAGTACAATAAAATTAGACCTTTAAAAAATTATGATGCAACACTAATTGTATGCATCTTCTTCTTCTTACCCATAAAAATTAGGCTTGTGCGTGTTCCAAACTCACAATGACCTATTACCATATTTTACATTGTCTTCCAAAGTCTCTCCTTTTGTGTGGCTGATAATGTTTTACTAGTATCAGAATCCTGTTATCAACATTTTCTCCAGGTGTTGCTTCCATCGACTGTGATGATCCATCACTGTTTGATTCAAGCTATAAATATCCAATTCGGTTCTTATTTCTTCTTTTCGTACCCATTCTAACCGTGTTAGACACAGCGGAAATGAGATCCTTGAAGAGGCTTAAGGGCATCTTCAGCCTCTTTAGAGATCTCATCACCTCTGTTTCTGTTCGTTTCAAAATTAAGTTGAGTACTACTCATTGTTTTCATAAAGTTGTGGTTGGATATTTGTTAATAATAAACTTAAGATGTTTTTATTTTTTTAAATATTTTGATAAAGTTTAATTATATTTGAGAACCAAGTTAAGTAGTTTTTTTATGTTTGTTGAACTCTAAACTGTATGTAAAGTTTTCCAATTAAATTTGAATTTAAAAAAGTGAAATTTCATTTGGAATTGTTTGTTTTGAAAAATGCCTTGTCTTGTCACTCGTGCAGAATGTACTGATATGATGTATGTGTACAGTTTTTGCAATGGAAGTGCTCCACCTTCGGTGGATGAATTACAACTTAGGTATCCTGGATAAGTGTTTACAAACCGTAAAGTATTTTGTAGAATTTTTAATAATCTTTGTCTAAATGGTACACTTTCCAGCACTCATGTTTCATCTGAAAGTTATCCATTACATGGTGATGAAAGGAAAAACATTCTTCAAGTAGTGCAGTTTAGTCCTAAAATGAGCTCGTGTTAAATTTCTACTCAACTCAACATTCCAAAAAGTACACTGTGGAGGTCATTATACGCTCATAGATTGCATTTTTATCACTTTCCGAAAGTTCAACACCTCCAGCTTGGGGACAATTGCAGACGACAGCAATTTTTTTTAATGTGTAAAAATAATTACCCATTAATTCTATTCGTACTATTTTTGGACAAAGCAACTTTTTATCTGTAATGGCACAAAGAGGATACGGAATTATATTGGTGGTCTGGAGAAAAAACCCATATGCCGTTGTTCAATTAAATTTTCAGTGAACGTTTGGTGTGGCATGATTGACAACCAATTAATAGGCTGCTTAATACTGGAAAATCTGTCATGGGGAGAAACTAATCTGGAATTTTTAAATAATGTATTTCTTACAGTATTGAGAAAATTTCTCATTGGCTAATATACTATCAATCTGATGGAGCACCAACACATTTTATGAAAGAAGTACGAAAATCTTTTAATAGAAAAACCATGATCAGTCACAGGTTCAATGCCATAAGCGTTACTCATTTTGTAACTTCCGAATCTCTGTTACTTTCCAGGCGAATACTTTGGACTTATATCGCAGGATTAGCAATTCATTCCAATGGTTTATCCATTCTGTTGTTTTTGGTAAATAATCAAAAAAAAAAAAAAAATCATTTCAAAAAATCAACCCTGACCTCCTAAAATTGAAGTATATGTTTTTATTCTTTTCCTGTGTCTCCCTTCGATTTAAATTAAAAAGATAATTTGGAAAGTCTATATTTCATATATACAGTTATCAATAATTGTCTACAATTTTCCAAAATTATACACTCCACATCTTAAACAAAGTTAAGTTTTTGAAAGTTCTTCCATTCTTGTTTTAGCCCTTATTGCAATGGGCATTAGATTTAGAAAAAACTTTACTTAAGCAAGTTTGTTAAAGTTTACCTACATATGAATATTTTCAGAAAATTTTTTTAAAATTTATTATCCACTTCTAAAAATATATATAAACTAGTTTTTTTAAATTATTAATAGCCAGAAAAATCATGTAACACATTTCCAGCATTTGTATGTTAGTCTGCAAGTTTGTTCTTGCCTATCTCATGGACTTGAGACAGACATTGATAAATTTTCCTCCATTTTCCTTATTTTGGGGTATTTTTGTTACCAATCAAACCAATCTGTTAAATACGTTTTTCACATTTACTATTTTGTTTCCTTTAATTTTTAAAATAATGTTCTAGGAATGAATATTTCATCTGTCCTACCAGTTTTAACACTTTCACTCCTGGGCTTTGAAAACATGACTTTACAATTGGCCCAAGGGCTTTTAACAGTTTTTGACATTCGCTACCATGTGTATATACTTTATACACACAAAAGTTTTTACTCAGCCCATGTGTATATATTTTATGCACACAATTTAGTTATGTTCCCCCTTCTGTGTATATTTTGTCTTCTCAGATATCATTATAACTAATGGCTCTATGTGTTGATTTGGTCCCTGACTGTAAAAGTCAGTCGTGGTTCAAAGATTGTCCAACAGGGACAGCACCTATCACTCTGTTTGCTAGTCTTTGTTTTGTTGTTGTTTGTTACGGAAGCAGGTTAGGTGACTGTTGAATCACGTTCAGCTTAACCTTATTATTTAGTGTGTCGTAAGTATTGATAATAATGAATTCAGATCAAATACGTGAAGAATTGAATTATATTTTTAGTAGCAGTGAAAGTGAGTTGAGTGTTTTCAGAAATCTAAGTGACGGTGATGACCCATCATTTCATTTATCTGAGTTAGATATGTTGGAAGTGATATTGAAGATGAACATACCTAAATGGAGACAAGTTTAATGACCAAAATAAAGATCAATCAATGGCCAATTCATCGTGCAATAACTTTCCTACAAACATTGAACAAGATGAGGTACAACTAGGCTTCAAAGGAGACGAGTAATAGCTAGTAAATAATGATGTAATAGTGTAGCATGAAGTTGAAGGTAATTTAAACTCTTTTGATGTTATTTCTATCAACCTACGGGTATAAATGATTCATCAGTCATCGAGATGATTGAAACTAATGATTCTTTTACTATATTTTCAATATTTTTTGATGATGATATCTTACTTTACTGGTAGAGAAAACAAACAGATATGCTAACAGTATAGTATTTGTGCAGTATTGCAATAAAAACATGTACAGTGCTTAGAGTTGTGGGTTGATGTTACTAAGTTTGAGTTGTTGACATTTATAGGAATTATTATGTGGATAGGGCTTGACAGAAAACTGAAACTTAAGAACTATCGGTCTTCAAGTCCTTTTTATAAAAACCAGTTGTCTAAGACTATGTCTCGCAACAGGTTTGAAACAATACTTAGCATGTTGCACGTTCATAACAATGAATCGCAGCATGATGTTGACTGCATTTATAAAGTTAGGCCACTAATTGAGATATTGAACAGGAAATTTTAAAATTCTGTTAATCCAGATGATGAGACCTGTATTGATGAAACCATGGTGCCTTTCCAAAGCCCAAATTTTTTCCGTCAATACGTCTCCAGTAAGCGACATAGTTATGGTATCAACTAACACTGTCATGGACCTAATTGAACCACTTTTAGATCAGGGACATGTACTTCACACAGATAACTTTTATACAAGTGCTCATCCTTGTGGTTGCATACATTATATGGCCTTGCGTCGTAAATTTAAATTGCCCAGGAATTTTCGTCAAATCCTGGGCGTAGTTGTATATTTTTATGTTTAATATTTTAGTTTTATTATTTTGTCTTTGTTTTTTAGTATTGTAGTTTGAGTTTTAATTTTGTTTTTAAATTTCTTCTTTAAGTTTTTATTTTATATTTCATAATTTTATTTTCTGGACAATGACACGAAAATGTTTTTCGTCCCACCCACAAAAAAAAAAAAAATAATATTTATTATATGAATGATTCCCCTTGAGTATGGGAGCTCCCAAAATGAAAAAAAAAAATGTTTTAATTTCAAACTTTTAATGTTCAAAACGTAATTTGTTAAACAATAAAGTCACGAAAATAACTTATTACCTTCCACTGATGAAGGCCCCCATCAGTGGAGGGGGAATATTAGATTTCAATTTTAACTTATTTGAAATCAATTTCAGTGAATATTTTAATCATTAAAAGAGCCCATGCATGAGCTCCCAAATTTTCAAAATATTGAAAATATATTTTTTAGAAATTGAGGAGATACTCATATACTAATATTAAAATGCATAACTTCACCGGCGAAGCAGGTAAAATTATGCAATTCACTGCCGGTTTGTTTTTTCTTTCTTTGTTCAACTTGAAATTTTTTTTTTTTTTTTATTTGAAATTTAGATTCTTCAACCGATATCCTAAATGTATCTCTTTCATGTATGAAAATTGTTGATTATCTTTAATTCCTCAAGATCTTTTTCGATCCGATTTTGTTTTTTTGTTTTTTTTTTTTATTAATGAAATAAAAATGCTCTTAGCCAGTTATTGTTCATTCGGTATTAGAATTTTACATTTCTTTTCCTCATTGTTATTTTAATATTTCAACATAACTCTTCAACTTTTCTTATATTACAGAATTTTTTTTCAGAAGATTATTTTTTCAACTCTGCTTATGTTTTTGCTAAACCATTATTATTACATAAAACAAAAGATTTGATTTTTTATGTTTCAGAGCGAAAACTTCATCAACATACTGCTATCACAGCCTATATCACATCTAGATGAAGGAGTTCAGCAAGAGGTAGTTAAGTTTTTTAATAAATTATTATTATGATTATGAAATTGCTGTTAATTAAAGCATTTTAATATTTCAAAGTTCTAAATTTATTGTAATGAAAAGAGTTTTTTAATTTTTACAGATTCGTAACATTTTTCTATTAAATTTTGTTAAAAATCATCGTCTATTTAATAGAAGAAATATAAGATGTAAATTTTTCGCTAGCTAGATAACAAAGTGTTTTCTTACATCAAGCTCTAGAAACAGTTTCCACCAAATTATTTCCCTTTCCTCCTGTATTAACTAGTATGTTCAATCTTAACTTTTCATCAAATGGACAAATTTTGGTGCACTGTTTTATTTAGTAGAAGAATATAAGGGTCTCGTTAAAGTTTTCTTAGATAACCAAGTGGAACACTTTCTAAAATAAAAACTACAGTATCTGTATAAACGATTTAAAAACATGTTTCTTACTAAAAATCTTGAAAAAAAAATATTATTACTTTGTGGATAAGTTATTTCAAGGTCAGTAACTGGGTGTTACGTCATCGACTATTTTGATCGTTAGCCCCTTTCCACTTCAAGAAAGAAGATAATAAAACTTTGTTCTTTCCCACTTCAAATGAAACTGAATAATGTTAATTCATTCTTGATTACAAACTCAAATACTGAAATACAATCATTAATAAATCTTGATTCTTAAACATATCACATTTGCTTACTTCCTAGGCTTTCGTTTCGGCCATCCTTTCTTACATCTTTTTTCGATTCTTCTTACGGTCTACTTCTGATGATAAGGCGTCTGAGGCCTCGGGTATAGCATCTTCTCTTTCAGATACCAGTGATGTTCTGGAGCTGACATAAGGTGATGATGATTTAGATGGAACGGTTAACATGCGTGTTATTGAATCTAAACTTGATGAATCTCCAATGGTATATTTGGAGCGGCTGAAGTAGTCGCCCTCTCCTTTTGCCTTTGGAGCCTCTACAGGTGCAGGTAGTATATAGCATCTATATCCGGTGTTTTCTCCTACTACTTTTTTCTCTGCTCTTATTTACTTTGCTATTACTACTATTGTTACTTGCATCTCCATCGCACTAATTTCAGACTTTTTGTGAGCCTTTACCAAACCCTCCTTCGCCTTACACCTGGTTGATGAATGATATTTTTGGCTTTTTCAGATGTTTCTTTTCCTTACGTACAACATGGATTGGTGGTTGCATCATCACGGGTTTTACTACTTCTTTTTGTTGAGAAGATTCAATCCTGGTATCAACAATTTAAATCTGGGGATGAATCTTCATGGGCTTTAATGGTTCCTTTTGCTGACTAGATTCAGTCTTAGTGTCAATGATTTTCTCTATCATAGTAGCAAGACTTGGTGCAAGCGTAGAAAGCAACTGCTCCACATTAACTTTAGATGACGAAGGGGCAGCAGCTGCTTTTTCATAAGTCGTTGTTGGTCGAGGTTTTCTACTGCTAACAATTTTCCTCTTTTCAGGGTAACTTATGTTTTTGTAGTGTTTCAATTTTCTGAATCCCCGTTTCCAGTTTATACACCAGGCAGTTTCTTTATCGGCAGTTGTGGTGCCCTTTGCAGTTAAAGCAAGATGGAGGATATTTAATGGATCGTCTTCATGTGTTTTCATTCCACACACGCAGATTTCTTGCATTTATATCTGACTGAAGTGCATCACTAGATAATTGGAATCGCTAGATATATTGGTCTGGGCACATTGTTGCTAAACAAAACTTTCCTCAAATCTTTTCTGATTCTGTCAGTCTCTTTACTACATCTCCTCTTCGCTTCTGGTGAATTGGTGTTTCTAAATGAGAGTGTTTATGTGCACCCTCTGCCACGTTACGTGTTCAAGATGTTGCATTAAAATTGATCCCTTCTGTAGCAAGGCTAGCCGCCGGGGTACACCCCACTCCAGGGCTACCAACCTTCCGATCCGGTACTCCACTGGAACCGGCATATGTCCTGGCAGAAAATGGACGCACAATCTCTGCACTGACTCCAGGCCCCTACTCACCGAAGCTTTCAGGGCTCCCATGCACTGACATATAGCGGCACCTTCGCTACATGCTTGCCATCACGGGGGCATGTGGACAATGGAAGGGTCTCTGTTACATCTGCAATAACACTAACCGTGGCCCCCATAACACCAGCTCTAAATGTGGTATAAGTTCATTTCCGAATCATTTTCAATCTACTTGATCTACAGGTGGCCGAGAAAATCAAATCCAACATAGTGACCTGAAGGTGGAAGGCAGGTCAAAAAAGAACATTTTTCCGAGGAACAATCTCGGATCCCTGTTAGGCAGCTATATGTGTTGTACATATTTACAATTGTTGCTGCCTGGATGTGGAAACATAGGTGTTATGTTCCAGACGTGGAGATTATCTATCTACTTCAGGGCTGACTTGATATTATTTTTCTTAGTTTAGATTTCAATTAATTTAAAGTAGTAAATTTTTTTCAAATGGTATTTCCACTGCAAAAAAACTAGTCGTGATATTAATAATATAAATTATTGCTACATAAAAATTAATATTTTCATGTCTTTATAACTGTAATATTTCATTTTCAAATTTAAAACAGTTTCTAAAAAAAAAATTACAGTTATTGTATGTTATTAATACATAAAAATTATTATCGATGGAATATAAGGCTATATAGAATTTGTAAATGTGTTCTAAGAATAAAAAAAAACTTATACAGAATTACTTTGAGTACCAAAATTATAGAAAACTATTTATCATTACGCTGTAACAAATAATAGTTGCTATATCAAAGATTTTATTCAGTAACATAGTTGGAAAACTTTTAAAAATTTTTTGATCATTTATGGAAGCCAATTATAATTTCTACATTAAAATTTTCCCACTTAAGTTTTTTGGGGAAAACTTATTAAAGAATACCTGGAAGGTGTGCCTTTAAAATAGAGAAAATATAAGGTTGAATAGATTTTTAAAATGTGCATTCGGCTATAACTGAGAACTCCCTTATTTTTTAGCTCTTTTGAAAAACAAAACTACTTCTTATTGCAAGAAACAATATTTTATAAAGTTCTATGATTTTATTTGGAGTTTTAATAAAAAGAAAGCCCTCTAATTTCTGAACAATCATAAACGTTATCATTCTTAAGAAAATAATAAAAATAACAAAGAAATAAATTCAGAGTGGCCTGAAAACTTTGCTATTCTATGGAAGATGTGTTTATGAATGACTTGTAATCTATATTAATAATTTAGGGCTTTTTTCATTTTCTTTTTTTTATGTAGGATTCTGCTAACTCGACTCTAAGAGCCGGGACTTTGTCTTGATGCCTTGTCTGCAATGTGAGTATCCCACATAGAGAACCCACACTGGGTCTCAGTCTGTTAACAGTTGCCTGCCTCTAACTGGGTCCCCTGAGGGGGGCCCAGCCAGGTTTCGGTCTCAACAGCTCGAGGGAGATGGAGTCCTCGTGTCTTATCATAGCCGCCCATCGCGGCAAACCCGGACGAACGACGACGACTACAGGAGGCTGTCCATCACTCCCTCACTACCTCGTCGTCCTTGCGTTTGTGTTTTAGTATCGTTATATATATTGTGACACAGCTCTGAATTTGTCAAATTATAAATTTAATATCCTGGAATTGAATATTTTAAGATTGGATCCAGTAAATATAACATAATTTAACTTTAAAAAAAAACTTTTTTGTATAATTGTGGGATTATTTTTTAATATTTTACGCTGAAATAAATTTACAAAATATAACATTCAATAAAATAAAAATTAACAAAATAAAATGATGAAAAAATTACTAAAATTATTGCCAGGTCATAAAAAAATGTTTAAGAATCTACTAAAAATAATCGATATTATTTATATCACACTTGTTTGTTTTAAACGATATTTTACCTGCTGTTTATTTTTTTTTTAAATTTATAATACTTTTATTTATAGTCGCATCAACAATTAAAGTTATTAGAGACTTATCAGTGCAATGTATGTTTGATAAAATTCAGGCCAACCATTCCTGAAAATGTGTGGTTAATTGAAACCTAACCACCAAAGAACACCGGTATACATGATCTAATATTCAAATCAGAATAAAAGCTACTAACTTTATTAGGATTTGAATATGAGAACTTCGACATCACATTTTACAACGATGTAAATCAGCTGATAATCATTTTATAATTAATTCGTTGATAAGTGAGTTTATTATTGTTATGTTTTTTTTTTGTTTAATATAGATTTTGTTGTTCATCCAGCAAGCACGTGATGCAAAACAAGAAATAACTGCCTATGATTTCTTCACTGTAAATAATAAAACTATATTTGTGGTAAGTTTTTATATAAATAATAATAATAATTGTTCCGTTCCACGTCGAGCCGTCCGGCGCTAGCGCTAATCGGAAGGTGAGGCTCGCACTAATATTCTACGTTAGAATAATTGAAATGTCAAGGGTGACAACAAATTAAATATAACGATTCAAGAAGAACGTAGCGTTGCTTCATTTTATCATCTACCATTTCCACACTATCTCTAAATTCTACCAATAATAATAATAATGATGATGTTTTTGTGGAGTGATGGTAGGTTTACGCACGGAGTGTCGGGCTCCCACTGGGGGTCTTATCCAACTGCCATCAGCAGACTTAACGAATAAAACCATCCCCGCTTTCTACCAGGACTCGACCCGGAACCGTTTAACACATTACTTCAGGCCGAGTCCTCCTATCCTAGCTTGAGAAGGTCGCTCCTTAGTTTTCACCTGGCTCATGTCTATCCAGGTCACCTTTCTTGATCCTGAGAATGCTTCTAACGAATCGGGTCACACTCTCTCAGCTGTTAAGGTCATGAAGCAACATCACAACCATGTTGTGGGGGCTCAAGGTTCCGAGATCCGCTTCTAGTGTTCCTCGATCTGCCCCCCAATCAGCGCATTTGAAAAAGGTGTGCTTGGCTTCGTCTCGTACACCGGGTCAATAGAGGTAGTTGGGGGGAAGCCACTTCCTGTGGTATGGAGATAAGCGCGGAAGCGCCCATGACGCATTAAAAACTGGATCACATATTACTCCAACTCTCCATGCCTTTCTACGGTCTGACCAGAGGAATAAGCCTTGAGGTCCGTTGTCCTCTTATCTTGCGGTCCCAGGTCTCTTGCCATGCGAGAAACGTGCAAGCCCATTCCTCCTCGGCGATGGTCTCCTGGTCTTCGCCTGCCCATCACCTCCTGTAGACTGCCTGGCGCTCCCGTGCCAAAAGAGCAATGGGTATAACGCCGGTGACTACCAGTACGGCAGGTTCAGAAGTCGTCCGATATGCGGAAGTGAGTCGCAAGCGACTTGCAAATCACAACTAACATTCGTTATTGATAACAATGTAACAAATAATGTTATTATAATTTTTATATCATGTCTGTATCACCAGACATGATACGAGTTAAAAACGAATACATAATACTTGAGGTTAACACACTGCCAAGCTGTAGAGGGAAAGCATTTTGAACATTTATTGTATAATCGTATGCTTTCAAAATTTATTTCGTTAGTAATCTATGATCGAAAATATTTATTCAAAATTTTAAAATAAATATTGTAATATTTAAAGTAAATAATATTAGCTGAATTATAGCACCATTTAAAGTTCATTATTGTATGCGTTATGAATGTAAAATGTAATAATATCCTTCATGCAGCGTGTTTTACCTTGTTTTATTTTAAACACGGTTTTTCCATCATTGAAAATCTGAATGCTTATAACTCGATAAAGGCATTAACTGAAAAATGGGTTTCACCATTTTTGTTTTTTTTTAAATTTTAAATCGAAATAATAGTTCATATGTCCGTCCACCTTCCTATTTAAAAAAATTAGTTTGAATGGCGGACCCAGGATGATAGATAAAAATTACAAATCTTAACATAATGCAGATTTTTTAACTATGTAAAACCAGGTTTCTTTCTGATTTCAAATATTTCTTAGATATATATATATATATATATATGTATACTAGCGGATCCGACAGACGTTGTCCTGACGCGGCATTATTCTGTAATAAATGCACACACATAAATATAAGTAAATTAAGTTAAAATTAGCAGGAATGTGTTCTAAATTTCATTAAAATGACTATTAGTATGATACTATCAGTTCGTGATTGTTGTATTATTGTAATGGGTTTATTGATTAATTATGTGTAGTATGGTTAATATTTATTTTCACTAAATATTGAGATGTCCGATGAAAATTGAATTAAAAAATCGAAATGTCGTAAAATTAATAATTAGTGTAATTAATAAATTTTCATCCACATTACTACTAATTTTCACCTAACATCATTCTAAAAAAGTACCTCCTACATATTTTTTTTTTTATTTAATAATTTTGATGTTTCATAACCATGTAACAGCTTAATTAATCAATTAATAAAAAAATTAAAGCACTGTAAAAAAAGCAACGTAGTTAAAATTTTAGTAGAAATTTTTCTCATTCTTTATTTTAACATCTATTTTACCAAATTTTAGATAATTGTAAATTAAAAATAATTTTAGAAAACATTTTATAAAATTAATCAGCTAAAACATTATAAATTCAATTTTTTAAATATACTTTAAACTATATTATAAGTAACTTATATTTTAATTTTATAAATGTAATAATTTATTTTACAAACTTAATTTTTTATTTTCAAAGAGCCGTTCAATACTTCATAAGTTGCATAGAATCAAATGAGAACTGACAATTTAAATTTCTAGGTTAAGTTGATTGTTATTGAATGCACGTGTATACATCATTAACATTCATGAAAAATCAAGTAAAATACTCATTTCAATACTGCACCTTACAAATTTGCACAATGTACATTTTTTAATTAAACTTTAAAACGTTATTTCAATAAATAATAATACAATATAATATGCTGAATAAGCGCGCAATCTAGCAGACTCGGCAATGCTTCGCTATTGCTAGATCTGAGTATACATACAGATTAAATGACAACAATTGAAAGTTTCATAAAACCTTAAAAAACTGAACATTAGCAATTTAACAAAATTTAACATTTCACTTTATAAAAAGTCAGAATGTAAATAAATCCAAATGGCAAAACAACAGCACTACCTATCGGATTTAATTCACACCACTCTCTAATCACAGTATTCGGTGGAAAATAATTTTTTAACGAAAAGTGTTGTGGCTGCAAAATCATTAAAATTAATACTGAACATTAAGAAACTTACAAAACATTACGGAATCTTATAAAATTTCACCATTAACTTTATAAAATTCAGAATGTAAATAAATCCAATTGTCAGAACAGCACTACCTATCGGATTTAATTCAAACTATTCTCTAAATACGAATTTTAATGTAAGAACAACACTAAGCTACGATGCAAGTAACTGATATGCGAAAAAGCAACAAAATAAAAAAAATTCCTAGAATCCGATCGCAGCACCAACTTAACTGGTTTGACTGATAAACCAAAAATTAAAAAAAAAAACTTCTAAAACGCGATCGCAGCTCTGCCTACCGAACCCAATTGTGAACCTTAACCATCAACAACACATAAATAAATTTAAAAAACATTTTCACTTCAATACTGTACCTTACAAATTTGCACAATGTATATTTTTTAATTACACTTTAAAACGTTATTTCAATAAATAATAATATAATATTTCTCAATACGCACACAATTCTAAACGTGATCGCAGTGCTGCCTACTTGTTACTTAATCAGTTGTGATTTTGTTTACATTGGCAACAGCCATACGGGCTCTTTGTGATTGGTCGTTGTGTTTGACAGCGGCCATCTTGCATTGATCTGATTGGTTTTCCTTTGTTTACATTTCCATCTGATTTATTAGCCTCTTATATATTAAAAAACTGTTTTCTCGCAATTTTTTGTAACACAATAATAACACAAAATTACGAAATATTTTTCTCAATTTGATCGCAGCACCAACTGTCGGGACAAACTAAAATTAAAATAGAATATTATTGAATATTCGATACTGCGATGGTAGTACAGTCTGCCGGATAATGTAAAACATTTCAAAATCAACAACTACTTATAAATAAAAAATTAATTAAAAAAACATTTTCCAGTGGATCAAATTGTGAATCTAAATCATTCTCGAATCCCCTTGAACACACACACAAAATTTCATTAAAATCAGTCCAGCCGTTTAGGAGGAGTTCACTTTCATACACACGCACACAAGAAATATATATATAAAGATAACAAGACATATTTTACTTAAAAATATCAAACAGAATTCTCTTGCATACTGTATGCAAGAGATGTGTATTGTCACCTGAGGAAGCTTAGAGAATTCTAAATGAAATGTAGTGAATTTAATTTATAAATTTGTATAGTTGATTTGGTTAACCCATGAGATTAATAAAGATAATATTTTTAAGTAAAATATGTCTTATTGTATTTAATTCTATCCAATCAAGAGGATTGAATATTAATCAATATGAATATTTATTAATATTCGTATGTTAATAAATAAATATATATATATATATACTTTTGTGGTTCCAAATCTCATAAACTACTTAATCAATTAAATTTAAATTTTGTTTTAATATAGCAGTGTATCTGAAGTTGTTCATGTGAAAATTAGATGAAGATTGTTCTTGAATTATGCTGAAGTTAAGATCAAAAAAATTTGAGCAGGACAAGTTAGAAGCATAGTTTGTAATAATAGTGAAAATTGGAACGTTGATGTTTCTTTATCTGCGGTATCTGTTGTCACTAATAATAAACTAAGCTAAAAAAAATATTAAATTCAAATTAAATTAACGAAAAGTCGGCATTCTCACGTAAAAATGCACAAGATTATTTTTTTTTTTTTTTTTACATTTTTCTAGTTTTTATTTTATTTTAATAACAATTTAACATAAAATCCTTACTTCTGTATTTTTATTATTTATTATATATCACATATGTTTTGTTTTTACAGCTTGTTGGCCAGATTTTGACCTACTTCATCTTTTGGGGACAAGAAGACGTAAATAACTAGATTACTAAATAAGAAAAAAATAAGAGATTGAATTGCTTCATCCATTTTGCTTTTCTTAAAAAATATTACAAACATCAGATATCTTCAGATAACAAGTATTTATGTCTTAAAATTCACTAAAATTCTTGTCGAAACATTCCATCTTCAATCTTCTGTATTTTTCCTTCAATAAAAAATAATATAAATATTACTTTATAAAACATCTATATATGAATATTACGACCCCGCCGTAACTGTGATTCAAAATAACGGTGATAGAAGGATGACCGCCCCCCCCCCCAAAAAAAAATTGTTATCAGATATTAAAAAAAAAAAAAAATATCTTTTAGGTAAAATAAACGCATTTTATTAAGAAACCTATTTACTTAATAACTGAACAGAATGAATAACGCTAATGTGTTGGTCTCTATGAAATTACACGTAGCTGTAAAAAAAAATAATAAATAATTTCAAGCAAACGAAAATACTTCCTACTTATTCAAAAAACTGTTTTAAATGTAAGCTTTAAGTTATATGCAAACAGATCGGTTGTATGACACTCACCGGGTTGGTCTAGTGGTGAATGCGTCTTCCCAAATCAGCTGATTTGGAAGTCGAGAGTTCCAGCGTTCAAGTCCTAGTAAAGGCAGTTATTTTTACATGGATTTGAATACTAGATCGTGGACACCGGTGTTCTTTGGTGGTTGGGTTTTCAATTAACCACACATCTCAGAAATGGTCGAACTGAGAATGTACAAGACTACACTTCATTTACACTCTCATTCATATCATCCTCTGAAGTATTATCTAAACGGTAGTTACCGGAGGCTAAACAGGTAAAAAGGAAAGGAAGATCGGTTGTATTAATCTAGTTATACTGCAAAATATATTTATTTTTTATATCCCATAGTATGCTCATTTTCAACTTTAACATTCGGTAAAATCTTAATTGTGTTTCAATATTAACTCGTTTTTTTTTTTTTGTTTATTTCTTTATCTTCGAATGAACGCTAGTGTAAATATTGTCTCCGAATGGCTGCGTTATAGCGGAGTCGTAATATATATATATACAAAAAAATTTGGAATAATAACATCTATATACAGGGTCATTCACGGGAACCGGATGTTTTTAAAATAATCATAAAAAATTTAATATTTACTTTAAAAAAATTTTATTGGTACTGAAACACTTGTTAAATCAAAGCATTTGTTACTTAGTCATGAACGAAAAATTATGTCCGGCAAGTGATGTCCATTTTGGGCAATACATTGTTGTAGCCTTTCACGGTAACTGGCCTCAATTGTTTGCAGCTTGTCTACTTCAATCTGGGTGACGTGATGACGAATTGCGATCTTTAGGTCCTCCAATGTATGCGGTTTATTGCCGTACACACGCGATTTCAGAAACCCCCACAGAAAAAAATCACAACTACTCAAGTCGAGGGACCGAGGGGGCCAAGGAATGTCGCCGAATCTGGAAACGATCCGTCCCGGAAACAAGTTACGGAGAACAGCCATCGTTCCCCTCGCTGTGTGCGCTGTAGCTCCATCCTGCTGGAATAACACATTTTGAAAATCGATTCCCCAGTTTCGTAACTCAGGGATGAAAAACGTATTCAACATCGCAATGTAACGATCAGCTGTTACAGTTACGGCAGCGTCATTTTCTTCAAAAAAATATGGTCCAATAACACCGACCTTTCCTATTGCACACCAGACAGTCACCTTTGGGCTATGAAGTGGTCTCTCGTGAAGCTGATGTGGGTTTCTTTCTGCCCGATACCGGCAATTCTGTTTGTTGATGAAGCCATTCAGATGAAAATGGGCTTCGTCACTTATTAACAATAACAAATTTTCATTTTCTTCAAAACTGGTAAGCATTTGTCGACAAAATTGTAATCGCTGCGTGAAATCTTGCTCGTTTAACTGCTGCACGACGGCTATCTTGTAAAGATGGAAATGCAGGTCTGTATGCAGAATTCGTCTTACCATACTTGTGCTCATTTGAAGCGCTGCTGAATGCCTCTGAATACAGCGGCTTGGGCTTCTGGCAATGGCTTCCCTTACTCGTTCGATGTTCTCCGGAGTGCTAGCAGTTCGTCGGGGACCCGGTGGTGTTTTCTTCAATATTGAACCGCTTGTTCGAAGGTTGTTTACCCATCACAATATTGTGTTACGAGAAGGGACACTTGCATTACGATGGATATTAAACTGACGGCGGAAATCTCGCTGAACAGCAGTTACGGATTCGTCATTTCGCACAAAACTGTCATACGCGTACAGACGTTGGTCTAGCGTCCACGGCTCCATCTTAACGACTAAAATGTAAATGCTATGAACAAAGGAAACGTCAGACACCAGCCACGTGCCCCTCCCACCACGAACGCCCGAGTACAGCCCACTTCAAAAACATCCGGTTCCCGTGAATGACCCTATATATATATAGATGTTAAAAAAAATACAGATGTAGTAAAGATGTAAAAGTTGATGACAAAAATAATTGCTTTACTAGGGTGAAAAATATGAAAATTTAAAACAGTTTCTCCTTCTTCAATTTTTATTTACAGTAAGAAGAAAAGGAAAACTAAAGATAATTTTGTAATTAAAAACAAAGCATCAGCGAAATTTTTTAAAAAATGGGATGTTATTTTTTAAAAATAAAATACTGCTTCGAAAAACTACTATCCTACTCACCACTTAGACACACAAAAGTAACAAATTTTTATAAGGATTTCAATCCAATTTCATAAAACAATAATTTATTATCATGTAAGAAAAATTTTGTAAATTTTACTGTAATGTAACAAAATGTAGATGTTTGAGAAACTGAATATCTCCCATTAGAACCCATTTTATACTGTGAAACTGGAGTTCGGTGCGTCATGTCTTGAAGTTTGAATGTAATGACTTATCGGCTTAATTTTTTATCTGACATACAAATATGAGTATTATCAAGAAATTATCACCAACTTCAGGGTAAAGGTAATAACGTGTAAAACAGGTTTTTTAGAGAAAGATAGAACAATAACCCATACACAAACGATATATATTGTACAATTTTTTTTTTTTTTGTAACCAACTAAATTCTCATAGTCTATAGCCCACTATATCTCCAGTTATTTTCCTTCTGTTTTATTTTTGATGATCTTTGAAAGATTTTTCAAATAACTCCTGATTTGAAAATAAACATTCAAAACTGCAAACTGCATTTACAATAATTTAAAATCAGCACTAAAGAAAGTTGATTATAGGAAAATATATAAAACAAGAAGCGATTGTTTATATCTGTTATTTTAACGTGGTCGAGGGCAAGCTAGAGCTCTCTGCTATGGAGAAATCCCTCTTCACGTTATAAATCATTATAAATGGTAAGTATGTATAAATACATTTAGCAACAGACTCCAATTTA
The DNA here is from genome assembly GCF_047948215.1 of Lycorma delicatula. Lineage (NCBI taxonomy): Eukaryota > Metazoa > Arthropoda > Insecta > Hemiptera > Fulgoridae > Lycorma > Lycorma delicatula. The sequence continues at coordinate 35,925,552 of NC_134466.1, forward strand.
CTTTATCAAATGCTTTTTCACAGTTCAAAAAGCAAAATTAATTTTTTTACTGACTTAAACATTTATCAACAATCTCAAACAATTATCGATCATAATTTGTTTTTGACTGATGAATTTATTCACAATAAAAGCTTATAAAGAAGAATCTATGCAATAATATAAAGATAGAAATTTGTAAAGTAAGAAAAATTCCATGGCTGAAGGGTATTCGAACCCGGAACCTCCAGATGACAGACCGAAACCGCATCACTACGCCATGGAGATTGGCTACTTATACGTAAATAATTAATTTTTTGATAATTTTAATATTTATTGTGTTTGATTTGTGTGATTTTTTAATCACTTTGTATTATTCCTATAATGTATATAATACTCGCTTCACAGAATGTAGTTTTTATGAACAGTGTTTGTCCACAACATTACGTAACAAAAATTTTTACGTGTATTTATAGAAATATATATTCATATTAGGTAATATATTTATAATTTAATTATAAACAATAAAATGTAAAAAAAACTGTATTTCAATAAATTGATATCAATGTTAATCTGAAAAATAAACATCATGAAAATATTTGAATATATCTTTTTTAACAAAACCTTTAAAATTTCAGTTTATTTAAAGTAATTTAATGCTTTTTTCTTCCCTCTAAAAGCAGAATGATAAATATTAAAAAAATATTACAGTAAAATTGTAAACCGTACGATAAGAGTCTCGCAGATATCTCTTCCGCTCAAAAAACAAAAATTTCTGTAATATAAATACAAAAATATACTAAAAAATATATAACAAAATGATACTGATATAAAAAAAGACACTATATTTCTATTATCAAAATCTGTTTTTAATTTAAAATTTTGTTTAAAATAAAATACATGTTAAATATATGTAATAGACAATAGATAATAAACAATGTTTAAGCGTTCCATATAATAAGCAAAAGGTAGAAAAATTTGTTACAGAACTGTTAACTGTTAACCGACTTCATTTATTAAACAATGAATAATCGTAAGAATTGTATTATTTCTGTAAATGTGATATGTATTACATATAAATGAATCGAGCCGGTAAGAGTTTGTAACAAATTCTACTTTTTGCTTATTATATGGAACGCTTAAACATTGTTTATTTATAATTGTATATCTATTTTCTATTACATATATTTGTTTTTAAACAAAATTCTAAATTAGTAACAGATTTTGATAATAAAAATGTAATGTCCTATCTTTTTTTGATATCATTATTGTTTTGTTAAAAACGTTTTTATTTATATTACAGAAATTTTTGTTTTTTGAGCGGAAGAAATATCTGCGAGACTCTTACCGTATGCTTTACAATTTCATTGTAATTTTTTTTTTATATCACTGCGTTTTGTTAGATGATTCTCATCTTATGGATTTATTATTAAAATTGATTGCCTTTCTAGACAAATATACATTTAAACAACAACAAATATACATTTTTTGAATTTCTCGGCCAATTTTTTTGTTGATAGTCATATCATTCACTTCATACCATATTTTTCCTTTTATAGTAAAAATGGCCTTCACGAATATTGCACTTATTACTTTGTAAGTAAGTGTAACCCTCGATTTTTATTGTATCGGTGGACACTCTTTGTATTATTATTAATTGAACTTTTTTTTTATTTCTCTAACAATTAGTTCAAATAGTTCTAATTGTAGAATAAAAATTTTACCATTCAGATTTATGTAACAAATCTTTGTTACTACATTTACAACACTTTCCTAGTATTCGTGTTTTTGTTACCACAACATATATAGCTTAACAGCTACAATCTCTTGTAAACTAATACTTTTTTTTTTTAATGAAGTGATGCAAATTAAAAAATTGTTTCTTCTTCAGTACTTTCATTTATATAAGAACATCTACTATTAGAACAAGCTGTAGTATATTTTCTTTTAAATCTTATTATTTCAAGTACACTATCAAGTTTTTGTACGCTACATAGTACTATCAAGTAATGCCACCTAGCGGCGCGATTTGTAAAGCCATCGTTTTAAGGAAAAAGTGACATATTCGAGTCCTGCAGTTCAACAAATGGAAGAAAAGGCTCGAAAAAAATTTTTTTAATTCAAAGTATTTTTTGAAAGTATTCTTTAATGCAGATCTAACCAAACTGAAATATAATGTCTTCATGGTTAATTTTTTAAATTTCTTTTCTCATTTTTATTTCACTTTTAGGTTAGGTCATGTTTAGCACTGTAAACATAGTTCGTTGATTTTGCCGTGCCGTTCAGTTCTGCAGACTCTTACCGGCGAAGTTCTAATGAACTTCGTAATATACTGCATTAATTATATAAATTATATACGGGGGTTATTTTTTTCAAGGTCCGATCGGTCACGATATTAAAACCACAGTGAAAATAAAAAAACTTTTATTTGTAACAAGTAATTACGTAGTTACGCTATTTCTCAACATATTCGCCACTCCGATTTAGAAATTTGTCGTAGCGTGGTACCAACTTCCCAATACCCTCGTCATAGAACGGAGCCGCCTGTATTTTCAGCCATGTTTCTACGCTGGTCTGCAGCTCGATGTCTGTGCCAAAATGTTGGCCTCCTAGCCAGCGTTTCATGTGAGCAAGGAGGTGAAAATCGGATGGAGCCAAGTCAGGGCTGTATGGTGAGTGATCAAACACTTCCCAACGAAAACGCTGCAGGAACTTCTTTGTTATAGCTGCAGTGTGCGGCCGAGCATTGTCATGAAGACAATGCCTGATGACAACATTCCTGTCCGCTTATTCTGAATTGCCCTTCATAGACGTTAATGAGTCATACAGTATGAGGCTGGAGTGATGGTCGTGCCACGTTCCATGAATTCCACCAAGAAAACTCCATTCCGGTCCCAGAACACAGCAGCCATACACTTCTGTTGGAGAAGGTCCCCTTGAACGTCTTTGGTTTCCTGGAAGAATGAGAAAGCATCCACTGTTTGGATTGTTCCTTTGTTTCTTCAGTTTCGAAATGGACCCATGTCTCGTCCCCTGTAACAGTTTTGTTAAAAAAAATCTTCTCCTTCATTGTGGTAGTGCTGGAGAAACGTTAGGGAGGCGTCCGTTCTCATTGTTTTCTGATGGTCGTGCATCTTGGAACCCATCTCGCACACAGTTTGCGGAACTGAAGTCTCTCACTCACAATGGTGTAGAAAGCTGACCTTGAAATTTCAGGAAACGAATCACTCAATACAGAAATTATGAACCGACGATTTTCTCGAATTGCCTCATCCACTCGCTCAACGAGATCATCGGTTGACACTCGCTTTCTTCCCTGACCGCCTGCATCATCAACATCTGTACGTCCTGCTTTAAAGTTCCTGCACTATTGTCGCACTTTGCTGTCACTCATTGAAGTTTCACCGTACACATTACTTACTCGTCGATGAATTTCAGCAGCATTACACCCCTCACCCTGAAGAAATCGAATTACCGCACGCACTTCACACTTGGCGGGAGATGCTATTGTTGTAGACATGTTTACGTGCCAACTGCGTGTTCAGAACTATACGAAGTGATGCGGCATGATTGAAGGCCATACTAGAGACGCTGTGTAACACATATGCACAAAGGTTCATCCGATTTTTGCACGGTTTTTTATTTCGCGACCGATCGGACCTTGAAAAAAAATAACCCTCGTATAATTTCATTCTAGGTTAGTTTGTTTGATTCAGGTTTTTACTATTTAACTATTTTTTATGTATTTACTATTTTTTTTCTGATATCATACTATCGTCTATTAAATTAGGAGTAATACATGTCTAATGTGATAATTATTAAATATATATATTTTTAAATCACATGTGGATTACATTAAAATTCAGAAATATAGAAGGAAGTCATCTACTTTTTAATTTGAATAAAAACTGCTTACAAAAGTACCAGTAAACTGATGATAGTAATTACAAAATTAATTAATCATTAATTAACAAATGGTTTATTATCAAACGGTAAGATTCATTTATCAACGAAGAACACTTTAAGTATATTTTGAAGAGAAAAATACTACAAAATTAAACAGACCAATAAATATTTAGGCGTTGCTAATGGCATAAATAGGATTGATTTTTTACATAAAATATTCCTTTCCTTCAGTAACAAAATTTAACTATTCGTCATTAGTACTGTAATAATTTTATTTTTTATTAATAACAACTTTGTAATTTTTAAACAATCGTTTTCTAAAAAGCTGATTTTCAAAATTACTTTATAAGTTGTTTATATTTTATCATATATTTTTTTTAAATAAGAATGTTAATTTTTTTGTATTTACAAATGCAAACCGTAGAAAATAATACAAGTTCTCCAGGTTTCCAGTCACACGTTGCAAAATTCATTTCATTAAAAAAGAAAAATAATAAAAATTCTAATTAAAAAAAATATATAAGTTTAATATGTAACTAATAATAATTTGTGATGTTGTTCATTACCAATTGAAAACAGTTAATAAAAATATTTTACAGGAGTAAATACTTGTTTAGTAACCGTATAATGAATGATAAATCTAACGAAACATGATCAATAACGGTTTGTCGAGATGATAAGAACTCCCGTTCCTATATGACAAACCACTTCCCACCTTCACCGCATCTATCTGTGAATTTAAAGGCTAAATATTGTTCATTAACTACATCTCATCAAAAGTGAAGCTATTAGGTGTGTAAGTTTAATTGATAAATAACTCAAGTCGATAAAACGGTGCAGTTTTTTTTTTTCGACTGATGAATTAATTCACTACAGAAGCTTATAAAGAAGCATTAATAGCATTCCAAAATGAAACACATGTCCTGCACATAAATAAAATAACTGCTGTATTTAATGTTTACGTGAAGCTTACTCTTAACTGTAAGCATAATATCCTACCAATTTATATGGAATTATTAACATACTTTTTTATCCTGATTTTAATTAAACAGGATCACCAGGCTAGGAGAAGTTGTTAATGCAACAATGTAGTACGGAGGAATTGTTCATTAAAGTTTAAGTGGATAGTGTGAATTTTGAAAAATTAACCTCCTACACAGGAAGACTATCATTTTTAGTGGTCAACATACTGAAATCTATTACTGATTACTTAATACTATTTGCTTTTGGCTTTAAAAAAAAAAACAACTAAACAAGCGATCGTCAGAGGAAGAATACTGAAAAATATTTTATATTTAGAAACAGGTGTATATTTTATGCTGATTGTCACAAAGTGAGTATAATAATGCTCAATTTTTTTGATAGCGTAAAAAGTGAATATCTCCTACAAAACATTAATCTTAATAAAACCTTTGGGTTTTATAAACAATTAATATTCCATTTAATTTTACTGTTGTATTTTTCTCTTCATAAAACATTTACGCTGTTCTCTTACCATTCGATAAAAAACAATTTGTAACGATTCATTTGTAACTAATAATTAATTCTGAAATTATTGTCATAGATTTAAGGGAACTGCTTTATCTAGAATGTATAATAAATTTAGAAGTACAAGAAATTAAATATTGCTTCTGACTTGTAATTTAATGAATGTGAAATTTTTTAAATTACTTTTATTAATTATTAACTTGGAACAATTTTATGGATTTTTTTATATGGAAGATGAGATGGATTTAAAAATACCAAAGCCAACCTTCATGTTAACATCTACAGTGAAAGCATGAGTTATATCATCATATATTTATGCATTATGCAAATATTCTTGTGTAGGAAAATTTAAAAGTACGGCATTAAAAATTTTAATTAAACTCAAATTTTAAAGGTTTTTTAAAGAAATATTTATTCAATAATTTTCAAAAGAAATTTAATTTTTCAGGATAATTTACATATAATTTATGTAAATACACTTTATTTATTACTCTACAAGCAGTAATTATAATTTTGATTACATGATAAATTCACTACATAAAATGGTTATCTACTTATACAAAAATATACATAAAAAATAATAATATTGTGCGTAACCTCTCTGTATAAATTACATAATGTGAAACTAGTACTAATACATTATAGTAATAAAGAGTGATTGAAAAGTTACACAAATCTAATGAGGTGTATATTAAACATATCAAAGAATTACTAAATTATATATATAATTTATACACAATGAATCCAGTTGGATGTCTGAAAAAGTAATTGAAATATATTTGAAAATCAGGAGAGAAATTAGTTTATATTTCGTTCTCTGAAACTAAACTTGATAAATATATAAGTACTGGTGGCATCTGTTGATAAAAAGAATTCAGTTTGTAGTAGAGATATATTATTTAAAAAAAAAAAAAACTATGCAGCAAATAAAAAGGGACTATAGACAAAGACGATGAAAAAAGTAAAAAACTTGAAGAATTTTGAAATATTTTTGTGGTATAAAGATGTAAATTTCTACAAGTATTCACAAAAATAAAATAAAGAATTTGTTAACGATTGCCTTGCTATTATGATATGAGAAAGAAGAAAATATTAGGTATAAGTGTTTGAATAAACTAAAAAAAAAGTCAATAACATAAGAGATTATGATGAACAGAATGCTACAGAAATTAGATGATTTTTAAGTAAAATAAATAGCGAAAAGAGAATAAGTTTGATAATCTTATAACAGTAAGATTCTGAGATAAATGTAAAAATATAAGTTAGTAACTGAACATTTTAAAAATTAAGGAAGTTTTATAAACAATGGATCACGTACAGAGAGCAGAACTCCAAGAAAATTGTAATTCTGACAAGTAAGATACACTATGAATAAATCGTAAAGATCATCTTAAAATTTGTTGAAACTTTACATGGTAAAAGGTAAAACATGGACTTTGAGAACGAAACAAGAGAAAATTTTATAAAGAAAAAAATGTTCAATGCAATAGTAATTCAATGTTGTTTAATATATAAAGACTAGCATTATAAAAAGAAAAATCTCATGCATGTACAGAAACTTGGTTTTTCCTTGTTTAGAAAAAAACATTTCTCATGGAAAAAAAACAAAAGAAAATGGTGTGGGATAATAACTAATTTAAGAAGGAAATTAATTATAAATACATGAAGAAGAATAAGGTACAGAATAAAGATTTATTGAAAAAATATTACACTGGAAGTTATCTTCAGACTTAATTACCATTTGTAATTATATATAGAGGAGAGGAAGATGCCTGCTGTAGAGGATAAATCTAACTTGAACACCACCACTTCTACCAAACATGTGTAACTTATCAGGCAAAACCGTAAAATATTTTGCTGAAATGTTCTTAATGTTCATAAATGACTCTAATACTTGCGTCAACTTTCAGAAACGTTCCTTTTTGAAGCGATAGAAATGCTGTTTTCAATGTTAATTTTAAAAATGAATTGTATAAGAGTTATTTTAATTTATAATTATCATTCAAAATAAAAATAATAATAATAATTCAGGAAACAACGAGAAAGATCGAGTGAGATATAAAAAATACAAAATTAGTACAGGTAAAATACTTATAGAAGAAAAATGTTTCTTGGTTGAAGGTTTTTATGAACTATAAATATATTTAACTAATAATAAAATTATAACAAGATCAATAATTTTTTTTTTTACATCTCATTTGGTTTTAAAGAATATTTATTTATCATTAATCAAATGTTTTATTATATCTGAACCATCTAAACTGTTCGTAATGAAAATTGTTATTTTTTCCTATTAAAATAATCCTTTTTACTGGAGAATATTTTTGAAATAAATAATTAATAATCAATTCGACTCATGTTTACTTTGTAAAACTATTTCTACTCTAATTTTTATATAGAAGAAAGAAAATAAAAATTAAATTTTTTATTTTTAGTGAGTTGAAAAACACAGAGCAAAGATAACTGAATAAAGATGTTTACATATCTATAAATACAAGTTAAATAAATTACAAACTTAATTTCTTGCCTTCTTCTTTTTTAAGCCATCTTATCCCTAAAAGCCTTCTTGTCCCCAAAATATGAAAAAAAATTGTAATCAGGCCAATAAACTGAAAATAAAATATATATATAAAATATATAAATAATAAAATAAATAAAAATATATAAAGAAAATAAAATAAAATATATAAAGGTACTAAAATAAGAGCTAAATTACTTGAAACAGATTAAAAAAAGAACATTCATCTGAAAACGGTTTTTACTTTTTAGAAAATATATTTCAACAATCAGTTTTCACTTTACATCATAGATCGAATGACCCCCAAAAATGTTCACTGCACGTATGAAATATTTTCTTAATACAGCGTCTGAGCGACGCATTTAATTCAGTCCAGAACTAACACATTATTCTTCCGTTCTTTATCCTATACTGGTAATATAATATCGGGTGGAAAGTTTTTACTTTATCCTAGATGTCTCTTTTATAGATTACATACAAGGGTAATTTTCCCCTTCCGAAAATATTGTCAGCATCACCTAACAAAGTTGTTTATCGTAACCAACAGTTCATATCTGAACACTTTTTGTTCAGGCACTTGCAATTAATGACATATTTTTGAAACATTGACAGTTTATTTTCGTATACTTCTGGTAGCCGTTGTTCTATTGTCGTCTTTCTTCAACTAGAAAAATTGTGCAGGCATAAATCGGTAAAACCACAAATTAAGACTAGCTTTAAATTAATCCCTACCAATATTAAATTCATCGGAAATTTTCAGGTCTTTCATCTGAAACATATCTGTTAGAGTCGCCTATCCTAACAGACGTAGATTTTTTACATGAACTGTAAGTTTTTCTTTGTTTCCGGATATTTCGCCATTTTCCACCGAAGTGCTCTCTTGTTTTTATTACTTACGAGACATTCGTTTTCTTACTTTTGTTACTCACCAATGTAAGTTCTGGCTGTAGAAAAATTTCCACGCACATTTCCATAAGCAATAACACGTAAATCTTCTGCTACAGTGAATGGAAACAGTCTTTTACTCTTCTTATAATTCTATGTACTGAATATTTTAAGTTCTGAAGAATCGTTGTCTCAGTGAAAACAAACCAAAAAAATGATGATAAAGATGTTATCGTACGAAATACGAATAGCCTATTTGTGAGAAAAATGCAAAGGATTGCTTCGGATCAATCTGCCTCCACATCGTAGATAAGAGATTAATTTTCTAATGCTGTTAATTATTCATAAACAAACTTTTTGTTTTGACTAAATCATTGCATTTCAGTGATATAAGTTTGTTTTGATTTCTTTGAATTGTATTGATTAATTAATTTAAGTTTAATGTTTACATAATTATCAATGTGAAATCTTAAAATCCATGAACGACGGACAAGCTATCTTGCAAGCAACTCACCGGGTTGGTCTAGTGGTGAACGCGTCTTCGTAAATCAGCTGATTTCCGGTCGAACTGATTTGAAGTCCAGAGTTCCAACATTCAAATCACAAAGAAATAATTTAGAAGCAAATGGAGTACGCTTTGAAAGTTTATTAAACCAACTAATATATCATAACCAAACATAAAAGTAAGTATCTCCAAAACTGTGAAAGTCGAGTTAAATGAATTAGCTAAGGTCATAATCATAAAGATAATAATGGAGAATAAAGCAAAGATGGTCCATAAGTTTCTGTAATATCTGAATTTGTTCAACGTACATTTAGGTTTTAATGTTTTACAATGGTTATCAAAATCGTTGATATGATTTATGAAATCAATTATTTTAGAATTTCCATTAATACTTAAAACAATTTTATTGATTATTATTTACAATACCAAGACTCTTTTGTGAAAATAAAACATTTTTGGAATTGAGTTAACATTATATAGACAGCATATTATATATATGATACTTTTCAACATCAACGAGATGAAGGTACGAAAGACCAGTATACATTTTTTTGCTTTTATAACATCTTTTTTCCCTAAGTCAGATATCGGATAAATTCCAAAAAAATTTCATAAAGATGTAATTGGATGAATATCTTCTTTAAAAAAACCGAGCCGATCTTCATAATAATTATGTTGGAAATATTCTAAAATTTTCTTTACATTCATGATGTAATTTTTTTTTAATTTTTTCTTGTAACTTATTACGCAAGTCTTAGACAGATATTTTTTTCATACTAATCATACATGTTGTGTTTTACCAGAAGTTTCTATATATATTTCTATTCTATTTATATTGATTTTAATATTGAAATGGAATAAATAATAATTTATTCATGTTATTAAGTAGCAAATGAATTAATTTTCATGATAATTTCCTTATCGTTTCTTGGAATAACCATTTTATTTTTATTACCTTTAATTGATTATTTGATTAATTTTTTGATTAACCTAAGTCTTTGTTTTTTAGTATCATGCTCGTTCCAAAGTTATATAAACAAGAAATACTAAATATTTAAATCAACAATTAAAATTATTTAATGAAATTTGCAATTACTTTTATAAATTTTATTCAGTTTTAAAACGTTTTTTTTTTTAAATTTCGTGAAAAATTTATTAATACATTAGTACATCTCAGTATTATATAAAGACAATGGTTTTTTCGTCTTTTCCCGGTAACCGCGAAAACTGCTAAACCAGAAATTACAAAATTTAAACTGTAAATTTGTTATGATCCCCGAAGTGTTTACTACAGTTCAAATGTCACCAGTATTATAAATAAATAAAAACGAAAAATTAAACGACCTATACCTTTTTTTACTTAATTTAATATAATTGTCTATATCAATACTCTCGTCTACATTTATCGTTGTCAATGTCAATATCTTTTTTTTTTCTCACGGGACATCAAATATTTTTCTCAGGCATTGTGAGAACTCATCCATTACGAACAATGTGACACTATGCAGATTTTTATACCACGAACTAAGAAGTTCCATAAGGGTAAGGTGTACACATAATCGACATAAGTACGATTTTATATTTGGTAATAATATTTTCATAATGCCTAGTCCGTGAGATCGTAAATAAGAAAAACTACTTCTAGGATTACTAGAATTTGTGATCGTAGATACCGTGAATCTACGTCAGAACGTTTTCAAAACTTGAAGAATAAGTTACACATAAGGCTCAAAATCGAATTCAACCTTCCAAGAATATGTTTAGTCTCAAATTAACTTCAAATTATTACTAAGAACTTGATTATCTTAATTTAAAAGATATTGAAACAAGTAAAATAAAAAATATATAACAATAGCAATGCTAAAAAATGGAATAATGGCATTGTTGGACCTTGCTGTTCTGAAGACATAGTAGTTATTGATGAACTGCAATGTCCTTCGGATGTTATAAAAAATTTGATTACCACCGTAACCCACAGGGGTTACGGTGTAAAGTAACGTGAAAGAATTTAAAAAAAAATTATTCTCTTGTACATAGACACCATAACAAATAAATCGCTAACTCATTCAGCTGTATAAAATTCAACATGTACAAGAACACGTAAACATTTAGGGATAAAGAAAAGGTTCGATAAATTTACAATGCTTTTGACGGTACAAATAATTAAATTTAAAACTATATTTTTTTCTTCATTGACAACACTGAAACGCTCTTAAAATAAGAATATTCTCATTTATTTAACTTTTCTAGTAACTCTACTTGCGGTATGGAAAGTGTCTATATCGAGACGCACATGAGTTTATCTGATCGGAATGATCAGAGATACAAACACAAACAATAAAATCAACTTAAAACAAATTAAATAAACAACGGAAAATATCTTCCATCACAGTTGATACAGTATTCTTCCCGAAGAACAATATTTTTGGTGACTTTTCATATTTAACAGGGTTGTTTTGTATTAGGTTACACCGAACTGAGAATTTTAATAACGAAATCTTATCTTTTATTACAGTATTGTTCATATATAATGATTCAAATAGCCCCATAGTTAGTAGTCAAGAGATATTAAGCCAGGCGAACTTAGAGGCTAGTTGATAGGTCCGCCAATTCATTTGTTTAATAAGAATCCCATTTACGGAAAAGTGTGGAGTTGTTTTACACTACTTTTATTTTTTAGTATATTCTATTTTCAGGATACTGTTTTTTCACAGTGGTTCTATACTTCTGGTTTGCAACTCAAGTATATGAGGTAAGTAATTACCTATATATATTAAGTAATAACAAGGTAAGTAATTTTCAATTTATTAATCATTAACTTTATATTTGACGTAATTATTCATAGTAAATAAGTACTTGTATTCATCGATATTACATTTGTTGACCGCAACCTCCAGGAAGAAAAAAGGGAAAAATTAAATTTAAATTTACATCGCCATTATAATTACTTTTATTAAAGGCAATTCAAAATGAACTTTCTCTTGTTTACTATATATAAATTATCGTGTTTGTTTCATACTTTATTTTTTATAAGGATAATTCAGGAAGAATGAAAAGAAATATTCAGTACATGATCTACTGATGAAAATAAAACCAGTTTTATATGAAATCTGACCTAAAAAATTGAAAAAATAGGTCACAGAAATATACTTCTAAGTAATTTTTGAAATATTTAGGATATATTAAAAGCTACTGAAAATTTTGTTTTGTTTAATACTATTTTTATTTTTCTTAATAACACCCCCAGTGTCCCCGCTCACCAGTGTCGAACTCGTAATTAAGCATAACTACAGCTCCGCGGAGTGCCATCGCCTCAAACTACCTCGGCAGAAGTCAAAGTCCCACCCAGATAGCCGGGATCCGGTCTTTCGATTAGTTGCCATGCCTCAAATGAGGGGACATCGAAGGGATCCCACCACCGGGAATCCGGTCTTTATGCCTCGCCTCTAGCGAAAAATCCCCAGAGATCCCCCACCTGGACTACGGTCTTACATTCTCTCCGCCTTGCCAATAATGGGGAACTCACGAAGGGATCCCTCACCGAGATTATGGTCTTATTTACACCCCCCACCCCACCCGTGGCTTCACCAAGAGTTCCCGTCCACTCATCGGTGATGAGACGCCGGAGCGTCCTACCCTTCCAAGATTAGGCTATCCCGCGCCGGAGCCACCATAATTGTTTAATACCTGCTTGAAATCTATCACAATTCAAATATGTTATGTTTTTAATAAATTTCGAAATTTTTATGTTATTTAGTCTCTGTGGAGTTCAATTTCACCATTATACTCAGTCAAATTTTCTAAAATCTTTTTAAAAAATGTGTATTTATTTCGAGTTTAACAAAGTTTTTTTTACATAAGCACAATGTAGTTTTTTCTATTAATCTAGTCTTACCTTTTACCTCAGATTTTTCAAATACTAGAAAAATATTCCACCTTTTGGAACGTATTTTTTCTCAATACTTTAGGCCAAATTTCACATAGAACCCGAAAATTTAGCCTTTAGTTTTGGTTCCTAAAATTATAGTCTGGCTTAATTTTACCAAAGGCATTGAAATCAGGGTGAAATTCTTCGCTAGCCAATACTCGCTAACAAACCATTTCCGAACTTATATTTATATGAATTTTAATTCCACTAGCAGAACATGCCCTGAACATTACATTCTTCATGAATCACTATGTATATTTTATTCAACGTATCTTACATATTAATAAAAATAAATATCGTTATACTACATACAGAAATTACTACAGATTAATTTGTAATATTCCGTTCTCATAATTCGTTCTGACTAAATTTTAAACTACAGAATTTTATATTTAAAAAGGTTACTGGAATCAGTTGCCTTGTAGAACACAATTGTTGTACAAAACCCTCTTTGAGGCGGATGTACATCCAAATAATTTGCCAAGTACAACAAACTCTCTAGTAAAGAGAGAGATACGAGATGAGTGTGTATAAAACTTGGCACTAAAGCTGTTGAAGTCTTCAGTACAGCCTTACTTCGTTACATCATTACATCCCAATAAGTCACAACATGGCTGTATCACCAAAACGTTTCTGGATAAAAAATCGATTCCGTAAAAATTGTATTTATATTGCCCGAATCCAAATATGAGTATAAGGCAGAAGCCTTATATATGCTCGTACAAACGCAATACGGTTATTCTATTTCACCAAATGGGTACATAGTAATCGGAACAAAAGATACAATGAAAAACGAATACTCTTTCGGATTCAAACTTATCTAAACGAATTAGAGTAATTTCGTAAAACATTTTGATCACATACAAAACCGTCATAAAAATGGTATCCACAAATATATATGTAATTTAATAGGCATTATTACATATGTGCATATGTAATAGATTTGGTGAAACATCTGATTAATATTAATTGAAAATTAGAATTAAGAATCTTATTTTTTTCGGATTTTCTAGTTAAATTTATTTAATTATTCTGGAATTTCTGTTTAATTATATCTACATTAAATTTAACTACAGAGTGACTGAAAAATAGACCCTCACAAGAACAACATATACACTGAGGCATACATGCCCTATCTTTGATAAATTGCAAAAATTCCTTATATTTTATTTCATTACTCCTCTGATGTTGTCGGACAATATTTTCCCTAAGTCGGAGTTGATTATCAATACGTTTGTTTTTTGTTGCCAATCATTTAATCGCTGTTTGGATTGATATAATTCTTCTGATCTTAGTTTGTGTACACGTTCTCTAGTTTTCAAATTTTCTCTCTCTTTATATTCATCATCCTCTCTTAATTGTTTATTCTTTCCTTGGTCTTCTTCTCTCGTCGAGTAAAGTTCTATTGCATTACTCGTTCGATGCACTTCACCGTCCTGTTTAATTCATCATTAAAATATACGCAAAATTATGTTAAAAGTTAATTATTTACAGTTAATCTATACCAATTGTAATAATGTTAATTGTACAAAGTTCATGTTAGATTTATTAATAATTAATAAGCTCTGATTGTAAAAAAAAATTTTTTACGATAATTAAAGTTCAATAAGTTATTATTGAAATAAAATTTTATGTACTTGTCATTTTTTTAAAATGTGTATATGTAACTTTGTCGTACAAGGAAGTCGTGTGGTTTCCACATCAGATTTTTTTAAAGATTAGCCTTGCTCTAGAGTTTATAGGAATTATAGAAAAATCGAAGTTATGTGGTACAGAGAGACATCGAAATCTGAAGTGGTGATGTTAAAGAAAGAAAAATGTACTATAAAAGCCACTCAATAAAACATTCGGTACCTTTACGTAGGAAATAAATCAATAAATATTGGAAATTACTACTTATTATGTAATACTTTTACTTATCTACAATATTTACTAATAAACAGACTCAAAAAAATTACTCAAAAATTAAAAATTTTGAATACAATTAAGCCTTCAGGAAAAAACAAACCATTAAAAACAATACAGTATTACAAATCAAACACAGTGGCTCTGGAATACATAAACTGAACCACTCTAATATTTTACAATCAAAAAACAAGATCCAAATTCAAACTATTTGCTATGTTGAAATAGTATGTATAATTCTTTGTTCCACTTCATTAATCTTTTACTTTTCATTAACTGTCCCAGTCTTTCTTATGGTTGTAATGCTTTTAAAAGGTAAGATACAAGAAACACCTGTCAAAATTGCTTTCTGAAAGTAATTGTGCTTACAATATAGCTTTTCACCTGTATTTTGGTGGGCTTGGCAAGCTGATTGCACAACCACATATTTGATTAATTGAAGAAGATATTGGGAACTATTCCATTCTTGACTTTCCCTGATAATCCTTATATGTGATTTTATTGTGTTAAAGCATTGGATAAATCATTTATGGAAGTTACTTATAATTTGTGAAAGGTTGCCAACAATCATTATAGTTAGGACTTAACATACTCACCAATGAAGAGTAATAATATCCAAAAATATCAAAAACCAAACCAATATTATCAATAATCTTGATACATTATACAAATGTAAAAGAAAAAATTATTTTTCAACACGTTTGATCTTTATGAAACATTTGAATACACAACAGTTAAACTAAATGAATCAACATAATTAGACTAACATAGTAAGACTAAATGAATCAACATAATTCAAATCCAACACAATTTTCCACCATATACTAAATACTTGTCTTTCTAATTAAAAAAAATCAACCAATAACACTAGGATGAGATCACCAGTGCTACTAACTGAAAGTATTATAATTGGTATTGAAAGCATTATATTCATTAAATTTGTTTCAGTTTATTATTTTAAAAAAATTACCGTTTTACATAACAGTTGTAATTCTTTAACTAAACAAAATGTTATTAAATAGCAAAATAAAAAAGTTATAAGAAGCTTATATCCCCCCCCCCCCCTTTGAATTCATATATAAAACATTTTACGAGTCTTAACATTCTGAACTTGATATCTTCTGTATTTGTTCCTGCCTTATGTTTAGGAAAATCTGAACAAATACTTAGAATACTTATATAATATACAAAATAGTCTTAGAGTAGATTTTCCATATAAAAGATAACTAAAATGCAGTACGTAATTTACAAATATTTGAATCCAAATTTCTTTAACAGTTATCTAAAAATGTTCTCATCACATCAATAAACAAATCTGATACCTTTTAGAGAAGTGAATAAAAAATAAATATGTTTCACATGTGACATACATGATTTAACTCTTTGCAGCAATGTGATTCATTTTTTGCATCACCTATTTTTCAATTTCTATTGCACAGTGATGCAATTTTACATCACCATACAAAACATCATATTGTAGGAAGCTCAGTGATTCAATTCTTATACCACTTCCAGTACGTAGTTCATAAAGTTTCCTACAGATAGTGTCATGGGCAACATTTACAGTAATGTTTATTTCGTGGATTTTGTATATGGTTTTGCACGTGTTGAATATAGTCTTTGGAAGTCATCAATTATTATTATTGTAATAATTAGGGTAAGTGAAAAAAGTTTGCACAGCATGTTGTATCTATTATATCTATTAATATGTTAGTTATTTGGCAATGTAAAATCAACAAGTACAGTTTATAATTGTCAGTTTAGAGCATTCTCATTGATGAATCAAAACTGCATCACTGTGCCACACAGGTAAATACATAACATCAAAATTGTCACCATTCAAAACAAACGAATTGAGTTTGTTTTTTACGCCTTGCAGTATTATTTTTATGCGCTTCATTTCTAAACTAGGCATTAGGTACCTACAAACACTTTTACTTATGAAATCAATATTTATTTCAAAATTAGGCCATTATTACTTCATGAAAAATATTTGTTCCTTGAAAATGTAATCCAAACTTAGTTAACTTCAGAATCTCATGAAATTTGTTAATTTTCTGGCAGGTAAAAATGGATGAAACAATAACCAATGAAGAGTTACTGCAAATATTGATGTTTGATGAAATTCCATCGATGTAGTCGGATATTGATGAAAATTACAATGATGATGAGTGTGGTGATACCATTGCAGTTGATACTTCTGACATTTTTTCGAATTGGAATCTACTTTAGAGAATGAAGTAAACCCCTAACCTGTGATGTTTCGTCTAGCGATACATCTGCTACTGCTCAAGTTCTATCCATTCCATCAACATCCTCTATGATACCTTCACCTTCACCACCACGTGCGGTACAATTGGAATTGCACCACAGTGGAGCACAAATTTCATTCCTTCTCCTACTGCACAGTTTGATCAGATGACTGGACCAACAAAACGAATTACAAATTTAGTAAACCCATCACCATATGAATTATTTAAAATGCTGATTGATGGTAACATGATAAATTACATAGTATTCCAAACAACCTATATGCACAACAATCAGGAAAACAATACGTTCCAAACACAAACAAAGAAATGGAGATATTTATTGGTATAAACCTTATCATGGGGATAAAACAGTTGCCAAGTTACAAACATTACTGGTTGTCAGATATTTTTCTCAACGACCCTTTTATATCTAAACTAATGCCAGTAAAGGCTACTTGAAAATTACACTTAACGACAGTAATCTTACACTTCAACATGTACGATAAATTGTACAAGATTTGACCTTTACTTGATTTAATTTTTTTTTAATTTTCCGAATCATTCAAAACAAATCCTGATATGGTTGTGGATGAATCAATGATCATGTTCAGTGGGAGAAGTTATATGAAATACAGGGCTACAAAGTATGGAAAT
Source organism: Lycorma delicatula (assembly GCF_047948215.1). Lineage (NCBI taxonomy): Eukaryota > Metazoa > Arthropoda > Insecta > Hemiptera > Fulgoridae > Lycorma > Lycorma delicatula. The sequence goes on from NC_134466.1 coordinate 35,943,569, forward strand.
TAGGGGACAAATCAGGCTATCTTCTTAAGTTTGATATATATTCAGGGAAAATGGGACAGACTGTTCAAAAGTATATAGGCGGAAACATTGTCAAGAAACTATTGGAACCATTCAAAGATTACAACCGCACAGTTTATTTTGATAACTATTTTACTAGCTATAACCTCATGGAAGAACTAAAAAGTGCCAATATAAATGCCTGTAGTACTGTAAATAAAAATAGGAAAAAATCTGCCAAATTTTAAAGATGATAAAGAGACGGTCACACGGTGATTACCAATGGTTTTCAAGTGGAACTGTAGTTGCAATAAAATGGAAGGATAACAACGCTGTCCATTTGCTGTCAAATTTCCACGACCCCAGGGAAGTTGAACAAGTATTACGACAAACTAAAACTGGGGAAAGAAAAGGTTTCTCCTGTCCTGCAGCAGTGGTAGACTATAACAGGAACATGAATTTTGTTGACAAATTTGACCACTTATGAAATTGACCATAGATAAGTTGACACAGAATATTCATTTATTTCATTGATGCAGCTGTTAATGCATTTATAATTCACAAATGCTTGCCGGTTGATCGTCAGCTAATGAAAGACTGCAGGCGTGAGATTAGTTTCGGACTTGTATCACAGACACTTGTTGAAGCAAGATCTGGTACTTCACTATCAAAATCTGTGGCAGAGAAATCAGTAAAAAGGTTTAAACCAAATATACCGATTCAAATTAGGGAGCTAGGATCCAACCACCAGCCAAAAAGGTCAACGTGTAGAAGATGTGCATGTGCAGCACATAAAACAGCCAAAACAGATATTTTGGGTCTGGAGTGTATGTGATGTACCACTTTGCTTGGAGAAATCAAAAGTACCATATGCAATAATTTTATTTTGACACTTTTGTTTTAAAATAATAAGTTGTATTCATATTTTTTTACGTTCAAAGTTCAGTATTATTAGTTATATGGTACATTCTTGTCTAGCTACATATTATGTAGAGAATTTCTCTTTAGTTGTATTTTATCAATAAACATAATTTAATAGTTTCCAGTGTTATTAGTTGTAAAAAATTCTATATTTTAATATTGTTTATATCTTGCATTTTCAAGTAACAAACCCCCTAGTTGCATAGTGATGCAAAAGATGCATCACCCATTTTCAGGAATTTGAAGATGAAATTATTTAAAATTCACTTTCAATGATATTCATACGTGTATCCTTTTGATGTTATGAAATAAGTAAATCCTAATTTAGAAATAATTAATTTTCCCATGCTGCTACGGTCATATGATACAAACATTTCTCATGCTGCAAAGAGTTAACTTTGTAATTTTTATTAGGTTGTTACTGTAAGTATGTTTATTTACAAATAGTTTAATTTTTAAACTGCCACTAATATAAACAAAAGAGTAAATAGTTTATAAAATAGTAATATAATTATATTATATTTGTTTGCTTAATTACATTTATGTGTAATAAAACTGATTTCATGAAAAAATTATCATAGGAAAATAAAAATTCTTATTAATACAAAAATTTAAGCAAACCTTGTTCTAAATTTTATAAACATTATGTTATTATTAATTTAAAATATATATATATATATATATATATTCAAGTGAGAAAATTATGAAATATAAATTTTTTAAAAAGAGTAGAAAAATCACCATTCACCATATTTAATTTTAAACAATATAAGTTTGAATTATGGAATATATGAAATCAATCTACAAGTTTAGTTAAAAGTTGATGAGCAAGGAGAGATACTCCAATAGAAATTCACTTGCTCATTAATACACTCATAACTATAAAATAAAACTCAAAAATTGATAGATAACATTTTATCCATAAATATTTTTCAGAGAAAAAATTTTATCTAATAAAGGATTAATAGAATCATAATCATATTTAATAAAACAAAAAAGGAGAAAAAAAATAAATTTCCATTTTCTCTAGAAAAAATCAAACTTTCTACAAAAATAAAACTAACTATAAGAAACGCACTAAATTTTTCCAATTATTATTCTATAAACTTTAACTTTTGAAGTCAATGCTATATAAAAAAAGCTACCAACAATTTATAACTTAACTTTTCTTTAATGTTAATTTCAAAAAGTTAAAATTCAATGAATAATAATTGTAAAAATAATACATTTTTATTGTGTTTTTTAAGTTTTGTTGTATTTCTTCAAAAATAATTTGTTATTAAGCTTTTTCTTTTATTTTTATGTAAATTAGATTTGCCTATAAAAAATACTGCTGTAAGAAAAGAGCAGTATTGCAAATGCAATACTGCTCTTTTCAAAGCACACCGCTTGAAAAGTTCTCAAGAAATACAAGGGCTAGAAACTTGCATCTTCAGAAAAATAAGAAAAGGAATAAAGGAAGAGACTTAAATAAATAAATCTTTTATTCTTTTCGATACATAATTTATTATTATTTAATAACACATCACATAAATCATGTCATTCTAACGTAAAATATAAGTAATATAAAAACATAAATTATAAGATTAAAAATATAAATGATTAAATTCATATTAATTATTATGTAAATACAGACAAATGAAATAACTTAGGTTAAATATAAAAAAATTACAATGCATGTCTGTCCCACACACATAAGAAACAACTGTATTTTGTAAAGCCATCTTGCAGAAGAAGAACAAGACCAATTACTTTGAGGTAGCCACAGATACACCATAATTGAGTATCGAAATTGATTCCTTTCAAAATTAATGACATTCTTTCATGTCTCTTTCATTTCAACAGCATACGCTACTGATATAGCAGGATTCTCATTTGAATTATGCAGTAGTACTACTTTTAAGATTGTTTTTGAGGAATCTACGAATAACTGCCAATTATCAGGATTATAAGGAATACCCAGATCAGACATCTAACCTTCTGTATTACAATAGGAATACAGCAAATCTTTTATAGAGAAATATTTCATCAAGTAATTATTTCTGTTTCTAAAATATGAAATTTAACAGTATTATCGCACACAAATTTAACCACTAGCAGCTTTAGCCCCTTTGAGAGATTGAATGTTTTCAAAGAGATCGATATTGTTTTAGAAAGACTTATTAGTTAAATATGATAAATATATGATGATGTTATATATATGATGCAGCTTTATTTATTCTACTCTTAGTTACAAGTATCAGGTATGTTTACAACATAATGCACAAAGTAACAGAATTTTTCTATTATGCAGAAAGAATGAAATAATAGGGATATTTAAACTAAGATAACTCAAAAACATATGTGATAGAGCATTTATGATTACATTTTCTATTCAACATAAAAAATACTTTATAAAGCACAAATTAATATATCTATTTCAAAAATTGTGTTGACCACTGTAATCATTAAATTCAATACATTTGGCAAATTATAAAGCTTGAAGATGTGTAAAACAAAATATACTGATCAGTTAAGAAACTTCTTCATTTTTAATATACTTCAAAAAAGGAAATTTAAAATATTCTAATTTTATAAATACTGTAACATAATTTTTAACAACATAAAAAAACACTTGAAGTTTTTAACAGCAATAATAATAAAAATAATAATTATAAACATATGCACAGTTAATATATCTAAAAACTAAATTCAAACACCACACAGTTTATAAACATCACAGTTAATTTAAGTTGGTAAATTAACCAACCCTTAACCCTTAGGAATATTTTATTTTATTAGTTATTATGTTTAAATTTTCTTTACGTATGTACATATGTATTCTCCTACTGAACTGAAGTAGTATATGTATAATAAATTATTTCACAACAGAAAGAGACACATAATTACTTTACACTATGTTTTTTATCTTTATTATGGCTGAGTATATGAGGTATAAGGATAGTCAGAGATGCTTTCCCTAGAGTAATGTTGCTCACTACACACCAGTCTCTATGACGAACAGTAAATGAAGGTGTCACTTGTAGGATAGAATATCATTTGCATTTTGGTGGGATTGACATGTAATTTACTAGAACATATTTGAAAACAACATAGTGTAGAAGATAACACGAAACCATTTTTCTTCTCACTTTTCTTCATGAGTCTGATATGGGGTATTTATTATTTTTGAGGTTGGTTATGTTAACATTTAAATTTTATATTATGACCTTTTAAAATGTATTTCTTTTTAAAACCAAAACCTTTGTAAGGAAATTCTATAATAATACTTTAAGTTTGCAAATGCTGAACATGATTTGATGGTGTTTAAATAATTTCTTCATGTTTTTTACATCCGTATGAGCAGTTACAAAGAACTTTGTTTTTAAATTATGAAAAAATTTTCCAAATTTAATGTGTTCTTTTTCATCAGTGAATGCTATGATTTTTTAGGTGTCATAAAATGTTTACCAAAAAGTGTAAACTTATTAATGAATTTACAACTTTTTTTTACTATATTTATTTCCATACAGGACATACTTCCCCAAATTGAAATAATTCTTTTTAAATACGTTAATTAACATTAAAATAAAAAATTTCTGATTACAGTATTAGATTATATCATAGTTTACATCATTACTTTGTGAAGCTTTACATTTACTCATTATAATTAGATTAAAAATATTTTGGTTTTATAGGAGGGTTATTTTTTTTCAAGGTCTGATCGGTCACGAAATTAAAACCACAGTGAAAATAAAAAATTCCACCAAGAGAACTCCATTCTGGTCCCAGAACACAGTAGCCATACACTTTCTGTTGGAGAAGGTTTGCTTGAACTTCTTTGGTTTACTGGGTGAATGAGATTGCATCCAGTGTTTGGATTGTTCTTTTGTTTCTTCAGTTTCGAAATGGACCCATGTCTAATTCCCTGTGACAATTTTGTTCAAAAAATCTTCTCCTTCATTGTGGTAGCGCTGGAGAAACGTTAGAGAGGCGTCCATTCTCATTGTTTTGTGATGGTTGAACAGCATCTTGGGAACCCACCTTGCACACATTTTGCGGTACTGAAGTCTCTCACTCACAATGGTGTAGATAGCTGACCTTGAAATTTCAGGAAGCGAATCACTCAATACAGAAATTGTGAACCGATGATTTTCTCGAATTCCCTCATCCACTTGCTCAACGAGATCATCGGTTGACACTCGCTTCCTTCCCTGACCATCTGCATCATGAACATCTGTATGTCCTGCTTTAAAGTTCCTGCACCGTTGTCGCACTTTGCTGTCACTCATTGAAGTTTCACCGTACACATTACTTATTCGTCGATGAATTTCAGCTGCATTACACCCCTTAGCCTGAAGAAATCGAATTACCGCACGCACTTGGCGGGAGATGTTACTGTTGTAGACATGTTTAAGTGCTAGCTGCATGTTCAGAACTATACAAAGTGGCGCGGCGTGATTGAAGGCCATAGTAGTGACGCTGCGCAACACATATACACAAAGGTTCATCCAACTTTTGTGTGGGTTTTTATTTTGCAACCGATCAGACCTTGAAAAAAAAATAACCCTCGTACTTTATAAAGAATTTTATTTATTAAAAGAGTTAAAGTTTATATATTCCAAAGGTATTGTGTTTGTTTGCTGATTGAGTTCTATATGTAATGATTTGTTTTGTTTTCTTTATTCCAACTGCAAAGTGTTCTTCACTGTTCAATTGGAATATGGTTTAAAAGTCACAATGAACACTTAAGACCTCTTAAAAGCAACATAAAATCAACATTTTCTAACTACTGTCAAAAATCACAAACACTGACAACAAAATTGGTAGATTCTTAACATGTCTAGTTCAAAAAATTCAGCAGCAGTAACTTGCAGCTGACAACACTATGAAAACAGCAGCAACAGTCACTGAGAATAGTTATGAAGACAACTGAAAACATTGTAAAGTAAGATTTAAAAAAAATTTTCTATACAACTTGGTTGACTATGTCATTATGAAAGGTTAAATTTTAAATTGATATTATCACTGACTGTCACGGACAAAAACATAGCAAATTAAGAAAAATTTACTATTACATTGGTTAGATCTATATTTCATATATATTAGTGATTTTTATTTTTATAAAAACTCTGCTTGCTTGTGCTAGTTTCTTTTTGATATCTATAATAATAATTCATCCATCCTTAGTAATTTTACTACCAAAATGACAAAATTCTCTCATTTCTAATTTATTTCTAGTAGAGTGTTATCTTACCCTGATATTTAATTCCACATTATTCTCCTTTCTATTACATTTTACGACCTTTGTTTTACTCTTTTTTATTTTCAAAGGGAATTTCTATTTTATTCATTCATCATTCTTCATGCTTAATTTGGTTTTTGTTAAAAGGACAATATCATCAGCAAATGTCAAGATATTTTTCTCCTTATATAGTTATACAACTCTCAAATTTTTCCTTTACTTACTTAATCTATTGCTTCTATGTAAAATGTAAACGCACTGGGGATAAGCAACATTCTGTATCCCTGATTTATGAGTTAAAATAAATTTTTCTTTATCTTATATTCTTGTGACTGCTACCCGATTGTGTCACAGATTGTATTATGCCTTCTTATACTACAATATAAATAATATATATTGTATTTTAAACTATGATATAATTTTACAATACAATTTTACATGAGTTGTTAAAATCCATTTTATATTATCAAATGCCTTCTTCCAGATCTACAAAAACTGTGTAGATGGCTTTATTATTCATACGCCTGTGTTAAGGCTGAAATCCTGTGTAGGTATGATTTATACTTCTCCTGTTAAGAATGTTGTTGTATAACCATAATGCTTGTAAGCAACCTGACATGAGTCAAAAGTCACACCTTGAACTGTAATAGTTGTTTTATTAACAATCATCCTATGTCAGATTTACTTGACATAGTGAGTAGAAAAGTTTTTTCTGTTGTTTTTTTTTTTTTAAATTGCCCAAATGTGTCATTAGATATCAGTATGCCAAGTTAATAAAAATACAAATATTTTTCAATTATACAATTGATACTTTCTCTCTGTTTACTACAAGGGATGGTTTTATTGTGTTATTAGCCACACTGAAAACAAGTCTGATCTGGTCCTTCTTGTATCTCAGATGTTTCGCAATCATAAGAAAGACTGGAAAAGATATAAAAAACAATAAATTAATATACCCCTTTCTGTTTCTTTATTAACTGGAGTTAAATTGTTTAGTTCTAATTTATAACGGAAATGATTTATGAACTGAACTGGACTCCTAATTAACAAAATCTATCACACTGTACTTCCAGCTTATTTTCCTCTTACATTAGTTATTAATTTTATTATTATTATTTTGTGATTTAAAACAAAGATATAAGAAAGATTTGTTTTTTAATGATTAAAATGTTATAGGATAAATGGTTGTAGAAGATGAGAGGTTAAATCTGTCATTGGGATGTTGAACATTCAACTCTGATATCACACATGTGAGCTGAAATGTTAGACCAAGGGAAATTACATCACGTTGTATCTTAATCTTTCTTTCAGTTTTTGTATCTACCATCCTTATTATCTATGACCACTTTGTTACATCAGTGAGACATTTATTTTATTATATTTTAAGCCAATATTTTAATTTGAAATTTATATCCCTGAGAAAAAGTAATAATCTTCCAGAAATATACTGTTTAATTATTGTAATGATCATGTATCACTACAATGTAGTGATCATGTTAAATTGTTGAAGTGATCTAGTGATCATGCACTGGACAATTAATTGTCAAAATGTTTTTAGTTATAGGAGAGTCAAATTTTTTTTGTTTTCACAAAAAAAATAAGAAAAAGGATGAAAAGCAGAAGTATTATTTCCATAATTATCGCACAGGTTTGGTTGCACAAGTAGACCTTTTTCATATACCCAAAGTATCTTTTGTTACCAGTATATCTATATGGTAAGATTTGACATGCTGTAAATTTATCCTTATCAGGTAGATAATCAGAATTATGAAAATATTGCTTACAAAGTAGTCAGACATATTTACAATTAAATATTACCACTGTATAACTACTTTTAAAATTAATATTATATCAAAAACATAATATGCTGCTATGTTCATAAAGTATTTATAAAGAAAGCTGTTAACATTATTAATGAAAATTAAATTTATATAATGTGTATAATTAACAAATAGACTACAAAACAAAATACACAACATCATATTAAAGATTAGCAGAGTTTAATATGAAATGTTTTACTATAGTTTACTCTAAAAAACATTATATCATATTTATAACAATATACAAAGCTAGTAATAAAATTCATCTGTAAACACACCAAATTGGCAAGCTCAATGCAAACAATTTATACAAAAAGTGATTTTAACTAGCATTAACTGAAAATGCTATTTTTTAAATCTGATATTTGCTACGGGAAATTGTCAGTTGATCATAGTTTTACCATGGTTTCCCTTGATCAATCTAAGCAATGTTAATATATTGTAAATAACAAGTAATATAAACTTTTATGAAGTTACTTTTAAATGCTTTCTACTGTCTTAAAAACAGACTAATTTCATTTATAAATAAAAAAAATTACAACTGCAAGAGTTGGAATTTTTACCAAATTTAAAAGCATTAATGACAAAAACAAAAAAAATAAACTTGTTCATAAATTAATTTTTACCTCTAAAAAGCAGGCTCCGCCCACCCGCTTTTAAGCTTTCTTGAATAATCTAGAGGGGGTAAGCGTCTTTACCGTCACCTAGAGATGCGGATCAGAACTCTGTTTTAGCGATGTAAGTTTACACATGGCATTCTTTATCAAAAATCCGCTTGATAATGAAAATACTTTGAGGTAAGTATACAATTTTATTTTTTTATTAATATTTTAATATAGTTCCCAAAGAAAAAAATCAGTCAGTTGAAGATTATGACTGAAGTAGAAAAATAAAAAGTATATTTTGTACAAAAGTTATATGAAATATTATAACAGCCTGTGTTAATTTTTTAATTATAAACCCTTTGTTTAATATAATATTATGCAGAGTTAGAAAAAATACAATATTATAATCTTAAATTTGTTTTACGTTGTTGCACCTGAGGATACCTATCATAATGGAGGATGGTCGATGGTTATGGCGCTGGTTAGGTCTTTTACAATGAAGACAAAGAATTTTTTAATTATTTCCCATTACAATTTGCTAATGGATTGCTGTTCTTGAAAAATAATATAAAAATGCAAAAGAGATTATAGAGTTTATTTTATACTTCTTATTGCCTTACGAAGGTAAGAGATACGGTGGGAAGCATTAGTATATCTGTAGTAGCGTTTCTCAGGTGTTAAAAACTACTGTACATTATCGCACTTTATCATTATTCAAAGGATATGGTTAGGCTTTATACACGGCCTTGAATACAGTGAATCATTTGGATTCCGGTAACCGTTATCAGTGTCTCATTTCCGCTTTGCTTTTACATGTCTTTTGTATTATAGTTATATTTTTATTATGGCTAACCAATCGTTAAAATTCAATAAAAATTTGCAGTGAATTTTGATTAGTGTTAATGGGTTTTAGTGTTGAACATACGTTTTATTGTGTTCAGTTCGACTCGATTAATTGAATGAAGTATACGACTAATCTACGTAAAGTTTAGTTCTGATAATTATTTTGCGGTGTGTTGTTTCCTGGTTAGGTTGGCTTCGCAATCAACACCATTGGTTTAAGGAATAAGTTCGAGCTTTTAATCAAACCACAATGTCTGATGACGAAGACAAACCGCCAGCACCTCCTGTTCGTTTGACTAGCAACAGGTAATTATTTAATGTAATTTAAACATGCATTTAACATCATGATTTATTTTGAGATAAGAAAAATGTGTAATGATTAGGTTATATTTAGTTTAATTTTTGTTACTATATATATTTCCTTCAATTTGGCATTTGTTTTATCATTTTAAGGAATTTCTGGTTATTACTGTGTGAGTAGGCTTTTTAAAGTAATGAAGCCTATAGTTCTGCATAGGCATACTTTGTGTGGTTTTCTTTATTGTGAGCATTATTAAACTCACTTTTATAAGAAACCTTTTTTTATTTAGCTTGTTTTTTTAGGTTTTTTTTTAATAATTGGAGTGTTTATATCGCTTGTGGATAAATATCATAGAATACTTTATTTAGATATATTTTTTCTTTAATTGTTTTGTTTACATGATGAAAATTTAGACACTTAGATGCATAGTTATATTATCTGAATAGTTTTGAGTTCGGTGTTCATACAGGTGTGTTTTAAGTCCAGTTTTTATATTATGTGATTTGACAAAATCATGTGAATAGTAATTCCACCAGGTTGGTCCAGCGGTGAACCCATCATCCCGAATCAACTGAATTGTTAGTCAAGAGTTCCAGTGTTCAAGTCCTAGTAAAGGCACCTGGTTACCTTTATATGGGCTTGAACACTAGATCGTGGATACCGGTATTCTTTGGTGGCTGGGTTTCAATTAACCACACATCTCAGGAATGGTTGAACTGATACTGTACAAGACTGCACTTCATTTACACTCATACATATCATCCTCATTCATCTTCTGAAGTAATACCTGAACGGTAATTCACAGAGGCTAAACAGGAAAAAGAAAGAAAAAGATGTGAATAGTAAGATTAGGTAGTTGCTTCAGTTTTGTTGGAAGGTTGATTCACGTGAGTTTTGTAGATAATTTTGAGCAGGCTTTTTCTGGTAAAGTTACTACAATATTGGCTTTTATTGATTAAACGTCAGTGGTGCCATTGGGTTACCTTTTACTTTAAATTATATACATTTTTAATTGAATATCCACATTTTGTGGATTAAAAGGAATAATTTTGTTTCAGGTAAATTTCTACCTTTTTATTTTTGTAATTGGTTATTATTTCCTACATATAATTTCATGGGTACTTCACAGTTTCAGATGTAATATCCTTTTTCATTTATTTATTATGTATATGATTAAAGTCACATATGTTTGATGTAGTTTTTGATTTGTTAATTTACCCTTTGCAAAAGTAGTGAAAGACATTGTTTATATACTGTTTTTGTTAAAATATTAACAATTTTTTACATTTTCTTCATACTTATATGGTTTTGAATAATTTTTGTTGTACTTAATCTTTAAACATGATACAGTTCTTAAACAGTGTATGGTGTTGTTTCAGTTCTATTTCCATTGTCTTGTCTTCTGCTGTTATGTCATTTAAATGAATTTATTACGAAATCTTAAAACTTGATAAAATATATATTTATAAAACGTTTTGAAAAATGTATGTAAAATTTGAAATGTTTGTTTTAATTATTGCTACTGCCAAGTTAATTTTAAAAATTATATTTAAAAACTGTTATGCTTAACTGGTCGCTGTTAGTATAGAAATTTCTATATTAATTGATTACCATTTTATACAAATACGTATTTAGAACTTTTAACCAGTGTCTAATATTTCTAAATTAATCACGAATTATTAATTTTTTTTTTTTGCAGAATTTTATCGATTAGTTCAGAAATTTAAAACATGGTTTTTTTTTATAATTAATGTTTACAGTAGAATTTTTAATCTTGTGGGCTGTATTAGACCCATCTTTATTTATACTCAACTTAGCCAATGAAACGATAAAGTAGTGTTCAGATGAAAAAATAAATAGAACTAGCAGAGTTGTGTAAATATTTATGTCATTGATATGAGTTAATCAGTTAAAGATTACATTTGAAAATTACTGAGTTTCAATTTATTGTCAGTAAGCAAGCTAAATTACATTATGAATTAAAAAATGGATTGCTCATTGATTTGTACACTTAACACTATGAATAAACAGTACAAACCTTTTCACTTATTAGGCATTATTATAAATTGAATATATGTAAATATAAAATGCATATATGTAAATGTAAATATACATCAGGAAAACATTTTTGGTTTATATATTTAGAGCATAGCTTATATGGAAGTGAAACTTGGACGATGGAGTACTTGAGAAGAAAAGATTAGAAGCTTTTGAAATGTGGTGCTTCTGGAGAATGTTTAAAATCAGATAGGTGGATAAAGAGGTGTTGAGGCAAATTGATGAGGAAAGAAGCATTTGGGAAAATATAGTTAAAAGAAGAGACAGACTTATAGGCCACATATTAAAGCATCCTGGAATAGTTGCTTTAAGGACAGGTAGAATAGGGAGGGACAGGTAGAAGAAAAAATTGTGCATTTAGGCAACGTTTGGAATATGTAAAACAAATTGTTAGGGATGTAGGATGTAGGGAGTATACTGAAATGAAACGACTAGCACCAGATAGGGAATCTTGGAGAGTTGTATCAAACCAGTCAAATGACTGAAGACAAAAAAATGTGTAAATATCATACGTTACATCATGATTATTATTTAAGACAAAGCATGATTTTATATATTTTTAGAGGAACCACAAAAATTTGTAAAATCGAAAATTTCTAAGCATTTAGGCAAATATCATGATGTGTGCTTCTTAATTATTTTATATTTTCTTTATTCTCTTATAATTGTAAAAACATATCTAAACAATGACCTTTTTTAATATTTTAATTAAAAAATGTTTACTTTTTTTCTGATTAAAAATATGATTTACAGGTATAAATAATGTAAAACCCCAAAATGAGTTCAGTCCAAACTAAAGGAAAATTTAAATAAAGACTTTTATAATATGTTAATAGATTGTCTGATTATTTTATTAATAATAAAATATTTTGTAAATAATAACTAAATTTAATTTTATTTAGATAATATTTATTGTTAAGAATTTTTTTAATATTATTTTTTGAAGAGTAAGAATAAATGACATTTCACACACAGACACACACACACACACACACACACATATATATATATATATATAAAGTAGCATCCTCCATTGCAGTTTTGCCTGCACTATGCATGTAAACTACAAAAATTGGAAATAGGTTTTTTTTATAATTTTATGTGGGCTCTTGTTCCCAGAGTTATCACTGTTTAAAACTTATTTCTCATATTTGAACTAAGTGTGTATGTTGCAAGTCTTTGAGAACACTCCGGTGTAGATTCACATTGTCTATGGTCATAAATTTTACCAACTCTAGACGTTCTTCCTATCTGACCTTGCCAACGTAGACATGAAAATAATACCAAATTGAAAGTCGAATCTATGCTATTTATGTGTGTGGCTTATCCTGATGGAATTTCTTAGTTCAGGGTATAAAAATCTACGGAGTGCTATTTTACTCACATGAGAATGAGTTCTGAGTTCTTGCAAGTCACTGCCAGATCAGATGACACTAAATTTTGTAAAACATATTGTAACTGACTGAATAAGTTGATATTGACATAGACAATGACATTAGATAAATTTTTTTTTATATAGTAGTAAAATTGGTAACATTTAAACTGCAGTTAACATTCTGGGAATCATGAGAAAGCTACAGTTAAAATTATTAATGATTGGTTCAGTAGTTTTTGCGGCGGTTATCAGGAACAAAAATCGATAATATGTCTGTGTAGTTGTGAGGACATATACAATTATTTTGATTTCTTAAGGCTGGTCTTATTGATAATTTTTGGATGGAAAACAGAGATATTAATTAGGAATAACTAAGAAGAAAAAAGAAATTGAATTGAAAATAGAATGGTTATAAAGTTATTTGTAAATACATGTTTTCTGACTGTGACCTGTTGTTGTGGGCACATGTGTGAGAACTATAAAATTAAGACATAAAATGTTGAAAAACTATAAAATTGTTGATATTACTATTTTAGCCATGTCAGCTTCATTCTAAATGGTTAATTTTCATATATTTGAATATTTTCTATATTGCATTATATGATCAGTACCTTCGTTGAATTTTACAATAAGATAAATACACCTAGAATTTATTAATTTGATGTAAAGTACATTTTTGTATAAATGTTTTATATGAAATTATTCTGTCTATAATTAAAGAAATCTGTATTTTACTAGACACCTGGTTATCTGGATAGTGAAGTACTTATAGGTACGTTGGTTTCTTGCTAACATTAATTATTTATTTACTAAGGGCCCTATTACAATTATTCTCAGTAAGTCGATTTTTTCATCATTTATTATTTCATTAAAGTTTATTGTCATATTCACCTTTTAAAATGTACCTTTCCATCATTTAACTAGTGGTATGTTGTTTCCCTAGATTTTGTGTATGACTTTCTCTTTGGTATTTCTCTCCTTGTGTTTTGCCTTAAATATTAAATGTTTACTTACCTTCATAAATTGCGGTGGGTTGACCTAATATTAATTTACTGTGTTATCCAACATTGAGTTTTCTTTAGCCATTTTAATTTTTCAAAGACCAAAGGATTTCATGTCAACAGTTGTGTAATCAAATTTCCCTTTCTGTCAGGCCATTATGTTATATTTATTATCGGTATGTTTTACTGGTATTATGTTTATTTATTTGTTTTCTTTTTTGAGTGTACTTTTAGTTAGGAATTCTAAAAATTTATATCAAGGCTGAAACTACTGTAAACTGTTCAAAATGTGTTTGTTAGATGCAAAAGTAAAAGAGGTTTGAAACAGAATTCTAGCAGTTCCATTAAGATTAATGACCAGTTAGGATTGTAAGTGTTTATAACATTTCTACTTTCTCTTACTTCAATTTAACAGAAAACTTCCTGTGTCTTTTATTTTAGTGGTTCCTGTAGAAAGTCTTCTGTGTATAATTTATCCATTCATTTCTGTTTTAATGTTTCATATAAATAATGTAAACTCTGCACTTAATGAATGTAAAATAAAAATTGGAATATTTTTTTTATGTCTGAAAAAACTGTTAATATTTATGTATATAAATATGAGGGCAATTTCTTAAGTAAAATATATCTTATCGACAAAAGTAATATAATTGTCCACATTATATTTTATTGGAAGATGTAGGTAGACCTGTCTAATTTAGATAACAGTGATTGTTGAGGTTGTGTAGGTCAGTTTCTGCTGAAATGCATTTGATTGAAAAGTTTTCTTTGAAATTTGATTGTAACTGCATTGCAGCATTCTGCACCATTGATTATGTTATGCATAATTAGATTTCAATTATTGTTTTTTATTAAATTCTTGCAGTAAAGAATTTGGATGTTGAATTTTAGCTGGTTCTAGGTTATTTAGTATTGATAACCAACACTTTTGAATAGATTTTATATACTCAGTTACAGAACACATAATTTGATCTAGACCTCTGTCAAACTTTGATATATTTGTACTATTCAATCAGATGGATGCACAATTTGGTGGATGAAGGAATGCCAATGTTTGCAGCATCGGGAAAGAAGCATCCTATGATGTAGCTAACAACTTTTGAATGATATAATTCTGGTTTCTTGTGTTTTTAAGGCAGTTGAAAGAAAGGGTTATGTTTAGGGATATTCCCGGTTATTTAATAGAACTATTTAAAGGTAAAACACCATCATTGAATCTCATTTTCAGTTCAGTATTCATTCGGGTAAAGTACCATAATTTTCATTGCCACTACATTTCCTTTTAATTTTTTTTTTTTTTAGGTTTGTTGATAGTCAGATTTGGTAATCGAATTATTGTGTTGATAGATATAGCGTAAAATTAAAAGATAGTATTTAAAATTACTTGTTTTTATTTTGTGCTTTATTTAGTCAAATATTTGATAAATGAAAGTAAGAATTCACTCTCAGTCTAGTGTAATTGTACCTTTTTATGTTGTGAAACCAAAAATCATTCAAGATAGAAAAAGTAAATTAAATTATGTGTTACGCTAAAAATTAATTGATGTATGGTAAAACATATCTCATTTTGATAAATATAAATGTCTTTTTGTAGAATGTATAATTATTAATAGTAAAAAAAAATGGAGAAAAGTGTTTAACAGACAGGATGGTTATAAAAAATTTTGTTTGTTTTATCCTTATTAAATTTTATACTTGTTAAACTTTAAACCATAGTTGTAAACTGGTATTGAAAGCACTCTGAATTACTCCTGTTAACCTTTGCTTTATGGTGTTTAGTGGTGGGTGGGTAGAGTCCCTTTGTACTAGTTATGAAATTATTAGGATTGGTGCAGCTTGCCTTCTATAGATCTAAAATGTCTGTGTGGGTTTCACCATGTTCAAAGCACCTCCATGTTAATTTTTTCATCTACAACAACATATCAGTGGTGATCATTTTAAATGCTGACCGAACAGCATCGTGGAGCTGCTCGTTGTTGATGTATCTGTGTTTCTGGATCTTTATATAATCCTAACCCCCCCCCCCCCAGAGTGCATTGTCGGGTGAGGTGAGGTGTCACGGCTTCTTGCTGGCCAAGACAATGGAGCCGGTAACTCTTCCTACCCATATCTTATCCAGTAATTCGGAAAAATTTTGTTGAGGTGTTTATGAACATTCAAAGCAAAATTTGCTGGAGCATTATTTGCTGAAATGTAATGTCAGTGATCCTTTTTATTGTTAATTCTACAAGCAACCTCTTTAGTCATTCTTGGATAACTGTATTGATTAACTGTGCCATTGAAAAAATAAAGACCAAGGAGTTAAATGTTAACTCCTGGACAAAAACATTTAACTTCCAACTCCTTCCGCATATGGTCTCACGCACTGTCAATCTGGGAATGCATAACATTTGCACGTTGATTTTATTGGTGATAATTCAATCAATGCCTCCATAGCAGCTCGTGTCTCAGTTCGAGTGCTTGGCCTTCCACTGTGTGGCAGATCAGGACACTTCCCTTTAGAAGCTTTCTTAGTTTTTACAACAGGAAACATGTTTTTGAAAAAAAAAAGAAAAACATGTACTGTTTGCCGTGATGGTGAAGATTTCTTAAACACAGAGAAGTCATTCATAATGTTCTCAGTGTTTTACTAGTGTGTGGACGTTTGTGGTCCCACATACAGCTAACAAATGCTCTTTGACAGTGAATGCACTCGTATCTGCCACTGTGTCACACTCGACTATGACTTAAGTCATCCCATCATAAATGAACACACCAGATGATCCCCTACCTTTTCCAGCAGCAGTGAGAACTTCTTGGCAGAAGAGACATTTTACATACATTTTAAAGGTACTTCCCGCCCATCCCATACATAAGCGAAACCAGGTTTCCCTGATATGTAATTTTGATTGTAATGATGCACTGTGCAAATTGTTTAATATTTTTGCTACCTTTTGTGTGCTGCTTAGTGATAGAATTATAAAACTGTACTTTCTGCAACATGTCATTCAGTTATTCTAACATTGTGCAATTTGTATAGAAAAATTTGTAAGTTAAAGTAATGCGAGCAGGATAGTTATGAGTATGTATTAAAAAAATATGTATTGATGACTTAACCTTTAATTATTTTGTTGTACAAAAAATAGTAATGTAGTGTAAAGTTAAAATATCTTTTTCACAAAAAAATTTCATATGAGATAGAGTGCCATGTTTCAAGATTCAAATGCTCTATTTGCATTAGTTTCATTTATAACTGTTTTGAAGTTCTAGTAGATAAAAAGAGATAGTTGTAATCACCTAGCGTTTGATAATAGACATTGTACATTAAGAAAAAGAAGTAGTGATGATTGATAGGTAAATAATCTTGTAATATTTACACAATGTACAAAATGGAATGAACAAATGGAATAATTTGGTTAATAGCTGGTGTCAAAAAGTTGTATAGGTATATTGATCTGTGTAAAAATATAATAGTTGAAAGAAATATGAAAAATTAACTTTGGTCAATGTACTGCAAAAATTTATAAAGGTTCACAAAAGTTCAAATTCAAGGGCAGACACAACAGCGAGATATATCAAAGAGGGAGTTAGTTGGATGTGGTCAACCGTGTGTTACCATTAAAATATAGTATAGAATTAAAAAGAATAATTATAACTAATAACAAATTAATATAGAATTCTAAAACATTAATATAAAATTGAATAGCATGTAAAAGGTTATAACAGGAAGATGTGTAACATAAAAATATCAGATTATTTCTATTCTGTTACTTGAATCGATCATTTGAAAACACATATGTACATGAGTATATATGTTTTCTCTAACCAGTTTTTCAGTTACTGCTTGGTGTGTGTGTGTGTGCGCGCGCATGAGCGTGTATGGGTGTAGGCAAATGTAATTACTGCTACCAGCTTGCCAAGCCTGATGGAGGTGCAGTGTAAGTGTAAATGTTCCAAAAACAGTAGTCTGAAACAGACTCAGGTCGACCACTCCTGAGGTTAATTGAAACCCAACCACCAAAGAACACTGTTATCTACAGTCTAGCATTTAAATAGGAATGCCTTTACAAGGATCCAAACCTTTGAACCCTTGACTTCAAAAATCTGATTTTGTGATGATGAGTTTAACCTATAGACTAATCTTTATTTTTTAAGAGGTGGACGAACCCCATTTATGGACACCTAGGTAGTGTCAGACTCGCTAACAGGTTCCACAAGATGATATTAAGTCCTGGAAACTGCTGATGTGGCATTACTTCAGGAGGGAAGTATAATGCCCACACACACACACACACACACACAAAATCGGACACTAACATACATGAAACCCATACAGTCAAAAAAAAACCCGAAGAAACAAACATCAACCAAAAACATCACATGCACATCACACAGACAACTCTCTCAAAAGCAAATGAAACACCCGCAGCAATCATCAACAAAAATCACACCTACACTCCTTTACAAACCCACACTCAGCAATGTACACAAAATAACACTTACCATTTACAGCCACTGTCGTTGCTCCGAAGACGCAGCGAGCACACCATCAGGCTTCAGAGGAATGCCTGCGGCCTCAGGCAACTGAGGCATCTGCAGGCAACCTCAGGTGCTCAGGAGACCCCCTAGTCACTCAGCCGCAAGCCTGCCCTGCCTGGCGCCTCGTTCCTCATTGGGTGTCCTCCCATGCATGTAACTTGCCGTTTACTTACCTTCTTTGCATACAACTTCACTGTATTCCACTTATTGGATTCTCTCATCAGTACACTGTTTGTTTCTTCTGGCCGAAACATAGTCTCAACACCAAGGGCAGCCAGCATTTCTTCACGTTCTCCCCCAAAGTGTGAGCAGCAAAAATACAAATGGGAGGGAGTTTCCTCCTTAACACATTCAGGGGACATACATCCGAAAAACAGAATCTGAACAAATACGAGCTGTAGTCTCCACGGCCCATCAAGAACTGTGTTAAACTGTATTCCATCAACCCATGGGTTCTCCTACACCAGCTCCTGAAGTCTC
Organism: Lycorma delicatula; assembly: GCF_047948215.1. Classification (NCBI taxonomy): domain Eukaryota; kingdom Metazoa; phylum Arthropoda; class Insecta; order Hemiptera; family Fulgoridae; genus Lycorma; species Lycorma delicatula. The sequence goes on from NC_134466.1 coordinate 35,962,712, forward strand.
TGATTAAGCAGTATGTCAATTGTCCCTTCGTTTCTCTGTCCCAATGCTCTTGTCAGATTTCCATCAACTCCTCTGTGATATCAGCCATTAATCGCCTTTTATCCGCAGGGAGCAAAGTTCCCTATTTTCATAGTCTTTTCTTTAGAATGATTATCAAAACTATAGGCATAAGCCCCGCCATGGCTTTGGTCGCTTCCTTGGAGACTGAGCGATATGCGGCTTAAACATCTTCATGTTTAAGGATAATATCGCTCTGCCTCTAATTTGCCTAAGTATTTGGCATATCTAATCACACTGGCCCATATCTTGGCCCAGAAACGCAATTGAATGCGTTTCTCAAGGTAACGAGGACACATTCCCTGCTGGTTATGCCTCGTGGCCCTTCTCGCCGTGTCACAAACAGCAGCTATAGTGTCCAAGATGGACATCCCTTTTGGAAGCCGTACTCCTTTTGGAGCCTGCACACCTCTTCCACAGCTTCAGTTATCCTGTGCTGGAGCGTATGCTCCACGACCTTGGCAAGCACATCTTTCATAGCCAGTGGCCGGTATGAGTAGGGAAGCTAGATCCCTCGCTAGTGTAAGTGCAAGTACCAGCTGCTGGCATCTCTCAACTCTCAGGGAAGTCTTCCTCCATAAAACAAGCACTGTAGACATCAAGGAAGATCTCTGGCTCTGCCCAGACTGCCATCTTTATCACCATATTCAGCAACCCAGGCCTTGCGTGGACCTGGCTTGTGCATTTATTAATATAAATGCAGCAACCTTGCATTATTTATTTATATTAATAAATGCATTCACCTTGTGTGAAGGAGGACGGAGGCTCATCATAACCCCTTTCATCCGTGGCTAAACCTTATCCGCAAGGGAAGAGTTCGTCTATTATACCCCAGACTTCCTGGGAATCCTGTGTAACAGGTACTCTGGGTTGAGATCCAGAATTCTGCGGCATTCTTCTTACCAGGGTGCTATTTGATCTTCTGTAATTAGCTTCTTCCAAGCAGTTCTCTTTGCCTCCCAAATGCATTTGACTAATTCCTGCTTGACTTCCTTATATCAGGCTGCACATATGTCTCAGGGGAGGGAGGTGAGCCCTTGTCATCTGCCTTCTGGCCTTACGACACTCTTTTTTGTGTCACCTCACTTCTCCACCAATATGTGGGATGTTTCCCCCTTTCTAGTATATCTCTGAGGTAATGTTTGGACTAATGTGGTGGGTTTTATATATATATTTGTGTGCGCATGTGTGTGTGTATTACAGTTTTATTTTGATACTGATTCTTTTTAATATCTAAGTTAATTTTTATGGTTTTTATGTTTATTGGGTGTAAAAATGCAGACGAGAAACAAATTCTTATCTTGTAAAACCATATAAAATTATAAAAACTAAGGAAATAGTAAAAATTAAATATTTTTAGGTGTCACTATACTTTTATATCCTAGGAAATGTACTTTTATATTCTTAAATAGAGAATAACTTGCAAAATTTAACTAAAATCAATTATTTTTCTTGTTTTTGTAGTTACCATTATGACTGTAATTCGTTTTCCTTAAAATTTGTAGAAATAAGTGGTTATTAATTAAATGTAAATACCCCATTACCACCCAAATTTGAAGAATTTTTCTTCTAATGGATTCACAGTATATATAAAATTGATCTCTTGTTATTTTTTTTTTATTTTTATTACACTCGATGAAATTTAATTATGAATAATATATTGCTTTATTATTATTCATATCAGTAAATCTATTTAAGCTGTAAAATGTAAGGAAGTAGTTATTCACTCTTTTATCTTTATTGATTCATTGTGTACTTTTCCAATGAATAATATGGTTTTGAAGTTATTTTTGTTATTGTGCTTTTCCTTTATTATATTGGTTGTTAAAAATTACCTATGTATAATAAACTAAAAATGATAATTATACATTATTTAATATTGAATTTAAATTATAATAAAATTTATTCTCCTAGAAAAATAATTGAATATTTTTATTTTGACATTAATATAAGTGCATATTTCGATATATGTAATCTTTTTTGTAAAAATAATGTTATATTTTGCATTATTATAATATAAAGAATTTGTATAGGTAGTAAAATAAATAGCGTCACAATAAGGTTTTTTTATTACAATTTATAAATAAATCTTTTATTCTGATGGATATGTAATAATAAAAAATGTATTGTTATTACTATATAATTATATAAATTCACATCAGAAATTGTGGAATTTAGATAGCATAAATATTATTGATTTTTATTATTATTTGGTATCAATGCATAAATGGGGAACATAGTAATTTCCTTAAAGTATATTATGTGCAGTTTAGTTATTTACTGATTTATTGTTTGATTATTGGCTATTAACCGACCAATAATATCTTATTTATTCTATTAGTGACAGTGTTCATTAGCTAGTATTAAATACTAACAGAATGAAGTGAATCTCTGTGTTTGTCTATGGGGGAATTGCTTTAATAAATACTGCTAAGGTTAACAGGATTTTACCTGTAATTCATCCTTTTGATTTAATTTCCAGAATGCATTTGTTTATTATTTATTGTAATTTATTTATTATTTATTTCCAGTTGTTCCATTTTTTTTGTACATTATTAAAAATCTGATTTTTAAACTTGTTTTGTAATGTTACTAGATGTTTAACTCATACTTTGTTCAGTCTTAACTGTCATTTAAGGATAAAGGTAGAGTAGTCATTTTTTGGTAGAGTAGTTGAACTTCCATGTAATGAAATGCAATAGGACCAACAAAAAAAAATCAGTCAATGTAAATGCTGAAAATATAAATTAAGAATTTTGTTAACACCATGTATAAGTGTTTTAATATATGAGAGGTAAGTCCCCATTGACTTATTCATCATTATTTCTTTCATTTTTCAAATAGTAGAAAAATTAAAATTTTACAGTGTTTCAAAACTGGTTATGTAGGAAAAAACTATTTTAACTAGTAGCCCCTGAATAAAATATTAAAAATTAAATGCAGGTTGAAAATGGGTGACAAAGATAGTAGAAGAATTGGAAATTTGGCAACTATGTCTAAGGTAGGGCCTAAGCTACTGTTACAAAGAGATTTTCTTTCTACCCAGTCAAGATGGTAAAAGTAGTACAAAATATTTTAAAAAAAAAGTAGATTTAATTTAGTTCAATAATTTCCCCTTTTCTCGTAAAACTAGAAAGTTGAAATTTGGCACAGTTGTTTGAAGTCTAGAAAAGCAAGTCAAAATTATTTTTAGAATAATCCCTAAGGAAATTAGTTGCAGTTAAGTTAAATATAGATTGAAAAGGTTATTGAAACCAGAAGTGTTGGAGATATATGAAATCGTGGTGCTTTTGTTAGGGGTAAGCTGCCAGTACAGAATGCTTTTTTTTCTTTTCCTTAAGAGGATGGTGAAAAAGTACAATTTGTGAGTTTAACTCACAAATACCTGTTTTTGATTTAACATTCTAATCCATGCAAAGTGCACGAAAAATCTTTGTTAATTAACCACAGCTGCATTTTTGTTTAAAACCAAAATTAATATTTTTATTTAAATTGTACTAATATATCTTATTTGTAATTTTAAGATGAAAAAAATGAAATGGGGTGATAAATCAGATACTAGAAATGATGGATGATGAAATGTTTACAGTATATATAGAAGCTAAACCTATGTCATAAGCTTGTAACTGTTTCTTTATTTGTAAAGCATCTATCTTCTAGTAATTTAAATATTACAATTTTTATTTATAATGACAAATATTTTTGCATTTTGCAGAGGGGACTCGACACCCAATCTTCCAGTTGATATGCGGCCTTTACCAAAAGAACCAGATGCTGACGAACGAAAGAAAAAGACTACAAAAAATAAAAATCGGACCAAGGGCAGAGAGGCTGAAAAGCCGAATATATCATACCCGACTAATTTTGAACATACTGTTCATGTTGGTTTTGATGCAGTAACTGGAGAATTCACAGTAAGATTTTTATAAATTTGATTCTATTATTTCATTTTGCTTTTCTTATAGTTTTTTTTCTTTTTTTTTATTCTATCCTTTTATTACTGTCACTTGGTGCTTATGCTTAGCTTCAAGCTTTGTCGGTATATTAGTCATATATTCAATACATTGGTAGCCCTCTTAGATTTGTGTCATATTTAATCTTTATCTGATTCAAATCGATGATTTGTTTTTATTTTTACTTAGTGTTGTTTATTATTGATATGAACTATATTAATTAGTTGCTCATATGTAGTTTTATTATTTTTAATTATTCATATCCAGTTGACCTAGTTATGAATTTAATTGTAGTTAATTGTAAATGTTACTTTTGTTGAAATGTTAATCTGGTAACCCAATGAAACTTTTCAGTGTACATTTCTTACATACTGACCTATCTGTCATATACAAATAATTTGTTTGAAACCTTAACTTTTGTTATACTTGTGTAATATTTTTATTTATGTATGGCAATTAAAATTTCAGTGATTTTGTCAAAGAACTTAACCTCTCCAGATAATCAGACGTCAATATATTGAATTTTGTGATAAATTAATTAAATTATAAGCAAAAAGCAATAAAATTTGGTTTTAGCTTACTTGAAATAATGTGAGTGAGGTAATCATACATCCACTTCTTATACAATGAAAAGTATTAAATGTTAGGTTGTATCGATAACAATATTAATACGGTGGGGCTGACTATTCTTTTTTTTTTAATCTCTTGAATTAAAGAATTTCATCATTTGTTGTTTGTTGTGAACTGAAAAAATCATTAAAAAATATAAGAATTATCTTGGAGTGGTGTTTTTACATGTCAGATGGTGACTGGAAATCTTCATTTAAAAAATATCTGTTCACAACTTTTTCACTTTTTTTTGAGTAAGTTTATCAAAAAACTCTTTAAAGTTAATACTGTGTACAGAGAGCAGCCCAGCAAAATTTCAAGTATCTCAACTTTTGCTCTCATCTGATCCTTTTCTGATTTTTATTGAAGAAATTTTCTCTGAAGTTTGTTATTTAGTGAAAATTTTTATTTTTCTTAACTGTCTTAGGAATAATTACATGAAATTTTGTTTTACTAATTACTGCAAGAAGTAACAAATTACTGATGAATAACGAAGAACTTAACCTACTTATAAAATATATATTATATTAAGTGGTAAATTAATTCGATTGTTAATAATTATAAAGGTTGAGAGCATTTGTTTATTACTAATGCATCGCCTGACTATAATTAAATGTGACATTTTATATACATATATATATATATATATATATATATATATATATATATATATGTACATACATTTTTTTCAGCAGCAGTTTATGCACTGTTGAATTTTAATATGTACAGGTGTTTAACATAAAAGAGGCCCCATAAATAAGTCTTTAAAAATACTGTATTTTCAAACACTTAATAATTTACAGAAGGTGTTGAAAATGATGTCCATCCACTTCTACGCACTTATTAACTTGTTTGACCTTGTTGTTGGCCACCTTTGTCAGCTGCATCCTGTCTGTTTCCCGGATGACATTGGTAATGTTTGTGTTCAATTCCTGTAGGATATGGGGTTTGTTGCTATAAACAGTTCTTGTAAATAACCCCAAAGAAAGAAGACTGGACTAGTCAGATCAGGGTACCTTGGTGGTTACAATCCTTTAGAAATTATTCTTCCACCGAAAATGTCCTGTAGGATCATCATAGTAGAGTGAGCTGTGTGATAAGTGGCACTGTCCTATTGTAACCAGCATTGCAGGATGAGCGTGACTGCTAATCCTCCTGCAGTAAGGCTATGAACTGTTGATTAATTTCTTATTAGAGACAGCATCTGCAGTTTTTTTAACATGTTTTTATTTGTTTAACCTCTGGGACTATAGTTAGGTATTGCTTCAGAGGATGAGATGAATGATTTATATTGTGTATGAAAATACCATGCCTGACCAGGATTTGAACCCAGGACCTGTGGATGAAAGGCCGAGATGCTACCACTTGCACCACGGAAGCTGGCATGGCCCTATTATTTGTCGCCTGGAAACCCCACACCATTCGCTTATTTTTTTTTGGTGTAGCGGGGATTCAAAGAAAATATGCGTGTTCTCAGTACCCCAAGGCCAGTAGTTCTGACTATTAACATTCCCACAAAAGTGAAATTGTGCTTCATTTGTGGAATATACTTGATCTAAAATGCCGATGTTTCCTCTAATGAAGTTCTTGTACCATAGACAGTAGTGAACTTTTTTAGCATAATCAGCATTAGTTAGCTAGCTTGTGGAAGACCTACATTCAATACAGTAACATTTCAGCATTCTCCTCACTGCAGTGTAGTCTAAACCTAGTGAAATGTTCTTATCCCTGCTTAGTTTCTGCAAAGATTTTTGAGGAAATCTTGTAACTGTCGCTTAAATGTCCTTGTAAGACCTGTGTCAGAAAAATTTCTGGTGTAACACAAACCTGTTTCACACAGTTTTTTAACTAACATCTGAATAACACTTTTCACTGGTGCTTGCTTTTCAAATTTCTCCCAGAACTTTTACTGACACATCATGAGATTTCATGTTTAAATAAATTTCCATCACAAATATATGTTCTTCAACAGTTAACCACATTTTAACAAACAACAACACACAATTATGCAATGTTTTTTAAAACCCAACGCTGACATAGACTGCCACTACTCAAATATACAGGCAATAAACAGTCCTTCCCACTCCAGCTCTAATTGTACCAACCATCTTTCACATTGTTTACTCATATCACGTCAATATATGCATTTAGTATTTACTACTGAGTGATGGGGCCTCTTATGTACAACACCTGTACTTTCTACCATGATGTGAAAGTATCAAATTTTTCTTTATTATGGCTTATGCAATATAAGTTATCAGTTTTACCAATTGTGTTACATTTTTTCAAACTGACTTATGTATATTATGAATTTATTTTTATTTCTAAATATACAAATATAATACTTTCCTATTTGAATTATAAGTTGGAGTATCATTTATTATATTGTTTTTTAAGATGCGTTATTAATGAAATTATGAATGTTTTTACAAAAACATTAAAATAAAATATATTTATTTATTGTGTGTATTTATATATATATATGTGCACATGCACATACACACACACACTAAAAATAACACTGATAAAAATTTCCAGAAAAATGTTGTGATTGTTTTAACATTAATTGAATAAAGAGGACATTTAAAATTAAATTTAATGAGTATTTAAAAGCAATGACTAAAATAACTTAAATGTAACTGAACATTCTTTAAACAATAAACATTGAAAATAACATAAATATTTTAGGAATAAATTGTGATTACACTCATTTAATACCAGTAGAAAAATTTACTGAATTTATCAAAATAAAAATAAAATCAAGACTGTCTGTTTGAAAGGGATTTTTGATGTTTGGGAAAATTCATAATAATGTTATGTTTGCCATATCAAAGAAAAAGTAAGTCATTTTCAAACTTTGTTGAAAAGTATACATTAAAATTTAATTTGGTAATGCATCAGTTATTCTTAAAAAAAAAAAAAAAATTATATAATGATTGCGTGGTTTAAGTTTTGAGTAATTTACATACATGTATAAAAATACACTTTGATGCACAGAGAGAAATACACTGTAGAAATAGATAGAAATGCTTTTAAAGTTGAATCAAGCCTTCTAGTAACAAGCTGCATAGTAACTTATAGGTGGTTTAAAAAAATTATATTGTATACACACTCATACTTATGTTGAAGTAAATTTTCATTATAGTGAGTAAAAAACACATGAAAGTTTTAAGTATGTGCCAGTTTCAGCCTGATAAAACCGGAGCCTGAAGTTGGCAGTTTTTACAGGTGTTGTGTTAAACGTAATTAACTTTTGACCCAAATGAGTTCTACAGAGAAATCTAGATTTTCATCTTCCAGCTTAATTTTTTTTAAATAAGTGGTTTTTTTAAATGGTTTTAAATCAAATAATTCATCTATATTTTCTCAAATTCAAATAAAATTACTTTACCCTAAATATTACTCTAAAAGTTGGATGATATTAGATCAGGTTTTCCTGAGCTATAAAACCAAGTAGAGGCTTATACATGCAAGTATGAAAGTTACTTGTATACATACAAGTTGTTCAGAAAGTTTTTGGCCTGACAGAAAGCACAAGATTTTACAGAAATTTTTTTTATTTTTAACTTAGTGATCTTGCAATTTGATATATTAAGATCGAGTTTCCAACTTTTTAATACCTTCATTGTAATGCGATTTCTGTAATCTCATCTCTAAAATGAACAGTCCCACTTTGACCTCGTTATTTGAAGTGAATCTTCATCCAGCAAACCATTTCTTCAAATTGGAGAAAAGTAAGTAATCTCTGGGAGCCATATCCAGTAAATATAGCTAATGTCGAAGCACTTCAAACTGCTGGTTTAAAGTGCAACAATCTCAGCAACAATCTGAGTAAAGTATGCAGGAGCAATATCTTGGTGGAAAAGAACTCTCTTTTTTACAGATGTGGACATTTAGATTGAGTAGCACCCTTCAGTTGGCAGATGGTCCAATAGTGAAGCATAATACTCCACAGTGATGGTTGTGCCATATTCTAGGTAGTCTATATAAACTAGGATTTAAAAAAAAATTAGCCAGGGATTTTTCCTGCAGATGGTATTGTATTCAGTTTCTTTGGTTTACTTTCATGTACTTCTGCTCACTGTTTGGACTGCTGTTCGATCTCTGGAGTGCAGTGGTGAATCCATATTCCATCTACTGTTATAAAGCATTGGAAAAGCTCAGAATCGTGTTTAGACAGATCTAAACTCCTTAGAAAAATGTTCAGTCAGTTTGTCTGAGAAATTGGTAAGAATAGTACTCATTAGCAGAAAGCTTTTTTATACCCAAAACATCATTTAAAATGTGGCACAATCAAGATATTAGCGATGTCATTATGTTCATTTACCTTCAGTTTACAATCTTTAATATCTCATTGTGAATTTTTGTGATGATTTTTTTAGTCATAAAAATTCTTGGATATCCTGAAAATTCATCTTCTTGAATGGATGAATGACATTTAAATTTAGCAGCCCACTTTTTTACACATGAAAATGAAGGTGTGGAATTCTTTAAAGTTTAAAACCTTTTACAACTGTACTTTTTTAACAACTCAAACTTAAATTTTATTCAAGTTTCATAAAATGTCAAAACTTTGCCATATTCTATCGTCATAATCAAACAATTAAACGTACAGATCTACGTGCAGCATGTCATCTAAAGCATCATACTTGACAAATATCATAGTCATAGGTCATACTTGTACCATCTCTGTCAATCTGAGAACCTTTTGAACAATTTTGGTATATCAGACTTTGTAACTAAGATTTTAGATTTTTTTTGTTTTTAAATTTAAAAGAACAGTTACGTACACAAAGCTTTTATTCTATTTTTCATCTTTTATTGGTTTTTCTGTTATTTTTGGGTTGAAATGAGTAAAATAAGATTTTCGTTTTAACTAATTTTTCTCTTTCTCTTCTTGCTTGTTTTCAGCGAGTAAAAACAAAATATATAAATAAAATTTAGCAAATTAATGTGTATGGGGTGGCGAAATAGTCGCTAAGTTTCATATTAAATGAAATTTACATGACTTGCCTCACCTGACATTTGTTGCTTAGATTTTCCTCCTTTATTATTATAACGTAGTGGTATATTTACCACATTATTTTAATTTTAATTGGAAACATTGTAAAAGATGAAGTATTCACTTACCTGTAGACTTAAGGTCTTGTAAATTTTTTTTTTTTTTTTTTAGGAAACCTTTAATCCTATAATTTAGCTATCAAAAATACTTGCCGCCTGAATACTATCACATTGAAAATATAAATTTTAAAGTTATTAAAATTAATTTCCAGCGCGCGCAAGCAACATTCCTTTTCTGTCACTAAATCCTAAAATCTTAGTCCCAGTCCTTCTTGGCAGGATTTCATATCACACTATTAAAAATAAGTTGATTCAACAAGCTTCAAGAATAAATGTTGTTTTGTAGGTACTGTTAAGTACAGTTATAGTGCCCCTTTATTCGGGCTAGATAATTTAAACTTTGCTTCATCATTCCAAAAAATAAGTTTTAATCTTATTACTTAACTTCATTTAACATCAGTTTTGAAACTTATTGAATTTGCTGTTTGTTAACATTTTCATACTGCAGAATTCTTGAAAATTTATTGCCACAGTAAATCTTCTTATCAGTTTTTTCAGCCTGAAAAATGTTTAAGAGTTTAAAACTTTCCATCTTTTTTCCACATTTTGTAGTTTTAGGTTTACCTATTTTTTGGATATTCCATTCCATGTTCTAAGTTTCTTGTTACATTGCTTTATAAGATGTTACCATTAAGTGAAAATTACTATTTTATTAAAACCTCTTGAATTCCATATTTTCAAGTCAAAACACAATTCTTTTGTTATTATCTAATGATGAATAACAACATTTTTTTTATTTTACAAAGAAGAATAACAACAAAAGAACAAACAGCAATGTAAACTGCACCTGGACTGTAATCAGTTTTAATGGGGTGTACAGTGTATTCTAGTGGTAAGCTTAAGAAATTAAAATTCAAGCCAGGATTTTTTAAAGTACTTTTCACTTCTTTTTTGTTTCATCAGCAGAATTTATGAAGTGAAGAGTGATATGTTGTTTTTTGCATTATTTACTTTTGTAATGGTTTTTGAAAAGTGAAAGGAGAAATTAGATATTTTTCTTTTTTTGAAAATAAGTTGTTTGAAAACTTTTCATATTTACTCCTCAACTATTTTCATTATTTGGCAAGTCTGTTTTATATTTACAAGTGACCATGTTACATATTATTTTTCTTAAAATTTCACTGGAAGTGACTATCTCAGCTTAAAAGTGATTTACAGAAATCATAATTCAGTTTTCATCTCTTGGTTTTACCCTCGTCAAATTTTGCAAATGAAATGTTTCTCTCATTAGTAATTGCTTCAGTAACTGCCATTTTCACAGCTGCTTCTCTTAGGTTTTTTCCAAACTGTCATGTTGTTTACATGTGACCAGAACAATTAACACCCTGTACGAAGTTATCCTATCCTTAATTCTTGTACGCTATTCTTCAAAGTGTTACTTTGAAAAGTAGAAAACCTTTTAAAAAATAGAAGTACTTGTCACTTTTTGTAAATTATAATGTAAAAAGTGTAAAGATTTTATAAAGCAAATGACATCTTATTCCTTATTTTTTCCTTTGCATTCTTCACTTTTCTATTTTCCAAACTTTTTTTTTTTAAAAGAAAATAACCAAAAAAGGAAAATGTAAAAAAAAAGAAAAAAGAGTTCCTGGAAGACTGTAGTTATACAAATTAATAATAGTTTTAACAGTTAATAACTAATAAAAATTGAAGAGGAGGATATAACACATATTTTTTGGGAGGTCTAATTTTGCAGAAAATTAAAAATAAATGGTTTTATTAAGAATAGCCTAGATAACATCTCGTGTTGGGGGAAGTTATGTTGCCAGAAGTTTTACATTTTAGAAGGTATGAAATACAGGGCATTCTTAATTAATTTATTTCTTGGAAAAGAATTTTACTTTCAAAATTTTATTTTTTGTTTTTGTTATTTTTTTACTAGTTTATTTAAAAGAATAAATGTAACTATTTTCTGTATTTTACTTAATTTAGTAGGCATTTACACGCGCGCATACACACATACACAGATAGACAGAGAGAGTGAGGGGGGAGAGAGAGACATTTTTCATGAATAATGTAACAAACTTCTGGCAGAAAATTAAGGCATGCTATTTTTTGAGACTAATTCAAATTAAGGGGATAAATTTATTGGTTTTATATGAAATCTGACCTGAAAATTTGAAAATAATAGGTCCCAGAAGTGTATTTTTAATAATTTTTGAGAAGCTGGGATAATAGACAAAAGATTGAGGTTGAAAACACTGTTTTATGTACGGTGTAAAATAATTTTATTAAATGGGTGAACTTAAAAGTTTTAAACAGGTTTATAGAATTTGATTTTGAGTAAAATTCTATGAAAGTCCATACAAACTAAACACAAATTAAGAATTTCAGTTTGTTAAAAACAAAAAATATTCCTTGTAAGATGGTTTTATTGTTTGTTTGTATGTTTGTTATTTTTCAAAAATATTTAATATTTTTGTTTTGTAATATTGGAAATTTTGTATGTTTTAATTTCTATTAATACCTAATCTGTTGTATTTTTTGTGTTTAAAATTTTTATGTTTTTAACCCATCTAAATTTATTTTGTGCTAAATATAAAATAATGTGTTTTTCAACCCCCAATCTTTCGTCTTTTTACTTCGATTTCCCAAAAACGACTATTAGAAATACAGTTCTGGAACCTATTTTTCTCAGTTTTTCAGTTCAGATCAGAGTTAATATATGGAACCATTAAATTTACCCCTTAATCTTGTTTCCAAAATTTAGTCACAAAAATTTTAACCTAAGTGCAGAAATCGGGGAAAAATCTTTCGTAAGCCGACATTCGCTAATGAAACATTTCAAACCTAAGTTTTTATGAACTTATTTCTTTATTTTTACTAGTAGAACATGTCCTGAAAGTTTATTGCATTCTTTTTGAGTCAGCTATACATATAATTCGTAGCTTTTGTGCAAATGTATTTGTCATATTTTTAATAAGCATTTTTTTATACTTTGTCTTTTCTCTTAATCTTCTTGTAATACATTGACTTTATTTTATGCTCTGATCTGTGAATTAATTTTTTATGTTTGTTTTGTAGTGTTGGTGTTTTGTATATAGTATTCTTGTTTCATACTTGCAAAAATGTTTAGTTTAGAATACACTATGAATGAGTGAATTTAGGTTCAGAGTTAATTAATTCTAAATTTTATAACTATATTTTTTCATATTAGGGTACTCATTAAACAACTTGCACTCCTGTTGGGTACTTATGTATACTACACAATTCAAGCAATGTGTGAGTAAAGTTTCCCTTAGTATTTACACAGTGATCAAACTAATATCAGGTAGTAGGAGTGTAATATTTTAGGTAAGTCCATAGTGAACGTTTAGTTTCACTTAATTTCTGTATGTCTGAATGGTGTGATGCGCTAGTCCTTTTGTGTAGAAAATCTACAGTTCGAGGCCTGGCTGAAGCAGTTATATTTTAATATTATTAGCTCATTCTGATTTAGCAATACGTGGGTATACCCAAGCTACATGTCCACTAATTAAGCACGGGTACCTATGAACAGGTACCTGTGGGGCTCCAAAACAACACAGCACTTGTTACATGAAGACCAGAATATCATTCAAATGATGTTATTAAATTATAATTACTTCAATCTTTTTTATTTAAATATTTGTTAAATTTTACAATTTAATAAAATTACCACCCTAAACTATATTTTTTATTCATTTACTATTTTTCATCATTGATTACTTTTTTTTAAACTTATAAACAAAATAACATATACCATATGATTTATCCAAAGATTAAGACTATAATGATAGTTATGGAGGAACTCATTTATGCACATGACTCTGCTTAGTAGTATGCAGATTTATACAAACCAATGAAACTATGTGCTGTGATGGGGATGAATGAGTCAACCTATTATAGATTCTACCTGCTGCATTATTAAACATCTTTTTATTCCACTTAAAAATATTGCATATCTTTTTTAAATTTAACAATTTTTTGAGCATATTTTAAAATGACACGTTGAAGGGTATAGACAAATTTCAGTGAACTTATATGCTTAATCATATTGCCATAAATTAGAAAATAGTATTTTAAATGGATAGATGAAGGTGAAAAATTATCTTACATGGTAAATATATATGTGTATTGTTGGACTTAATGCAGTTTTTATCTTGTTTTCAAATACGTATTCGGAATTTCTCAATCACCCAGTTTTTTTCATTATTTCTATTTTTTTAAATATTTTAAAACAATTTTTCATCCATTTATCCATTGTCTAGTAAAAGCTCCTAGAGCATCGTAAATATGATGGAACAAATGAGCTAACTTAAAGGGTAGTGTTGCTACTATTGTGCACGTTCAGATTTGTATAGACATGTACAAACAATATCTAGTATAGCACACATTCATCAGAGCGATGCCAGTTGTGAGATAGTAGTGAACCAGTAAACACATCATTGTAAGTACTTTGTGTGTCTGAATTATTGTTTATTACATATTTACAAGTTTACTTCTTTTAATTCATCGATAGTTACAAAATGCTGAGTTCTTTAAATCATCCTAACAATTTTTGTTATGTATGTGGTGAAGTAATGCCCAAGTCCCAAAGGCAAAACCTTACTCTGTTAGTAAAAAAGTGTTATGAACTTTATTTTGGGTGTAAACTATATTTGTAATTTCACAGAGCTAAATGTATTAGCATAACCCACCGTGTTGGTCTAGTGGTGAACATGTCTTCCCAAATCAGATGATTTGGAAGTTGAGAGTTCCAGCATTCAAGTCCTAGTAAAGGCAGTTAGTTACCTTTATATGGATTTGTATACTAGATCATGGATATTGGTGTTCTTTGGTGGTTGGGTTTCAATTAACCACACATCTCAGGAATGGTCGAACTGAGATTGTACAAGACTACACTTCATTTACACTCATACATATCATCCTCATTCATCCTCTGAAGTAATACCTGAACAGTAATTGAGGTATTGCTACGGTAAATGTATTTACGGTATTGTATAAATATATATATATATGGTATATTGTAATTGTATAAATACAGTATTGTATTAATGTATCTACGGTATTGCAACGTAAATGTATTAGCTTATTTATTTATTTATTCTGTTAAATTTATTACTAAATACTTGTACATAGTTAAAATACATTTCTATTTACCTGCTAAAAAATAGAACATTTATTTTTATATCTGATAACAGTTCTTTTTTTAGGGGAATGACTTTCTATCTACATAATTTAGAACCTCATTATAGTGATGTCATAGTGTATTAATAAGTTTTAAAGCTTTAACAAAGCTTTAAAATACATTAATAACAGACAGCTGGCTTTGTAATAAATAAAAACTCAACCAGAAATTTAAATTTTCTAATTTGAATTAAAAATTTGAAAGTAAAATTTATTGTACTTGTTTTAATGGATTATTTAACAATGCAATCAGCTTTATGGGTTACATTGAATAGTTTTGAAATTAAATCAATTTTTACATGTACTGTAGTTATTGTGCTAGATTCTTTCATTAATATTTATACACAATCTTGCTTAAAGGTTCCAGGAATAGTCCTGTAAGAAAAGAGTAAAATGTGTACTGTCTGTATCGTCAATTTCAGCCATCTGGGGAAGAGAATAGATGTTCTGAAATTGGGATGGGTTGTTTTTTTAATTGAAGACCAATTGTCAGACATGTGTAGCTAGATTATTTTAATAGAGAATCCAGTCAAGCTTTGCCAGAACTTCCAATAAATATTCTGAAGTAGTTGTTTTATATTGAGGTAACAACTCTTGTCATAATGATGTCTATAAATATTTAAAAGAAAACAACGAGAATGATCTTGAATTTTTATTCAGTCATTTAATTTTTTCATTCTTTCTGAATGAGGCTGGACTTCTTGTTTTACAAATTTATGAAAACAGTGGTAAAAATGAAGTGTAAAGACTAGAAGGTGAAAGGAGATTATCAGTGTAATCTATTGACATGTAAGCTGTGCTAGTAGTAAATTTCAGGCACGTAGTAGATGTATTTTCAAAGATTCTTTTAGGGCTATCCCTAAATAGGGCTATCCACAATGAAAATACAATAATAATGTATTGTACTTTAATATCCTGCTTGTGCACTAGTTATTATTTATCAATTTTTGCTTCTGAAATATAAAAAAAGTAAACATATTTGTTTACTTTTACTCATGGACACCTCTTAGTAGCAACTAGGACATGTGAAGGCTTTATTTAGTAACGGATTGTAAAATTAAGATTGTACATATACGCACAGCTATTGTTGTATATTTTGTTTTAATTTATAATGTAATATGATTAAATTTTAGTTACCAAACTGCAATTTATGTATTTAATAAAAAAAATTCACTTTGTTGAAGATATGTAAAATAATTTTTCTTTCTTCTGCTTTATAATACATATTCATTACTATCATACAGATTGATAATATGAGTAATTGAAAATCAGTACTGCAGTAACTAATTTGAATTCAAATACTGTAAAGTAATAAACTTTATTGGAACTCATCATTACATTAACTCAACATATCTGTACATCTTAACACTCAGACTTAAGAGTTATTTGAAAAAGGAAATTATTTTTGTTTGTATAGAATTAATATTCTTTTGTAATATTATTATTATTTTTGTAATTTCACAGAGCAAAATGAGTAATAAATTTTGTTCTATTTAATACTAAATACCTATGTGTAGTTAAAATACATTATTATATACCTACTAAAAAGCATATTACAAGGGCAATTTTAAGTATTATTTTGTCTAGGCTTTCATATAATGTTTCGAGTCAATCTGATAATTAGTAGATATTTGACAGCACTTAGTTGATGCATCAATAAAACATGGAAAAACACTAATTTTGACATACTCGTAAAACACTCTTATTTGTGATGGAAAACAGTTAAGGAAGCCGAACAAAAGCTTCAAACTTATGGAGAGTGTGCTCCTTTGCATGGAATGGTTCAAAACTGGTTTCTGAATTTTGCTGAGGTCGTACAAACACAAGTGATGCTGAGGATTCAAAACATCCAGAGGAGGTGACTACTCAAGAAATGATCAATAAAATCCATGATAATGTACTGGAAGATCACCAAACAAAGGTACATGAAATTAGTAAAACCATAAATATTTCAACAGAACATGTATGGAAAATTTTTTGTGAGTAGTTGGGTATGCAGAAACTATTGAGAAGGTGGATGCCACAGTTGCTGACATCTGATCAAAAGTGGTGACATGTTGATAACTTTAAAGCGGTGCTTGACCATTTACCAGTACAATCCAAATGAGTTTTTGTGGTGTTGTATTACTGCCAATGAAACATGGATCATTATTATACATCAGAAACAAAACAACAGTCTAAATTGTAGGCTGGGTGAAATGGATCTACTCTGAAAAAGGTATTTCCATCAGCTGGTAAGGTCATGACCATGGTTTTCTGGGATGCGTGTGGTATAATATTAATTGATTACAATCAGAAGGGAAAATGATCATGGGAAAGTATTATTATGCCTCATTATTACAGAGATTCAATGTGGTCCTGAAGAAAAAGTGGCTTCATTTAGCGAGAAAAAATATTCTTTCACTACGACAATGCACCAACTCACTCATCTGTGATTTCACTTGCTACATTAGCTAAATTGTGTTATGAATTACTTCCTCATCTATCCTTTCCTCAGATCCCTTCTAAATTTTTTTTTGTTCCCAAACCTAAAGAAATGGCTTTGTGGAAAGAAATTTTCATCGAATCAATGAGTTATTGCTGAAACAAATGAGTATTTTAGAGAGTATGTCAAATCATACTTTGATGCAGTTGGTGTATCAAACTAAAGGGGGATTATGGTAGAAAATAATTGAATTTTTGAAAAATAATATTTCTTTATTTTAATGTCATTGACTTTATCAAACCACCCTCATATATCTGTATCTGTGTTATTTTGAACTACATTATAGCATGGTCATACTGTGTTTATATTTTTATTTTTGTACAATAAGTATTGCAAATTATTTTTATCCATTACAATACTTCATAACATTTAAATTATATGTTTTCTACATTTTGGATCCAGTAATTGTTTGACATATCCTCTTAGGCAGAACTGTACTTGATTTATGAAGAAAACACATCTAATATTCCATTGTTCATTCAGATCAAGTTCTTGAACAGTCAGTCATATTTTCCAAGAAAGAAGAAGATCATGGAAAACCTGCTTTCAGTACGGCTAGAAATTCTAAATTTTCTTTTCAACAGTACAGGTTATAAATGTAAAGAAAATTCTTTTGCTGATTTAAATAAAATTTCAAATAGTTGATATTTTCTAACTGCTATTCCAATCATGAACTGCCTTTTGTTTAAAATTATATCTGATGGGTACATTTCTTGTTCAAGATTGAACCTCTTTAATCTACTTACCAATGGCAAAACTAACCTAAAATTTATTTATTTATTAAAAATGCTCCAAGTCTGATGCTAAGTCATTAATTTCCACATTTGCTAATAAATCTTTCCAACAGACATTTCTTTACAATTTTAAAAATAATCACTTTCATTCACTACATGCTTTCAGTTCATAAAAGTTTTTCTGCCTTACAAATGACATCTAGATGTAGTATATATATTTATTCAGTGCAGATGGGCATCATGACAGTCATGGACAGTTATCCAGAACATGGCCTTACTCTTGCTTCTAGGACTTTCCAGTATAATAGCTTCATTCTCTACCAGTGAAGACCATCTTTTATTTTTTGACAGGAGTTATTGTTGAGTAGAAACTCAGAATTTATTGTTAATAAAAGAGCTTTGCTGAATGATAAGTTAATATAGATGGTTACTGCAGCAAGATTTGTACACTTTTTTTTTCTAAGAGATTGGTCATTTATTTCTATATATACTCACGTGAAATGAGATCCACTGAAAAATCACCTCCTTTCTCTGCACCTTGTAACTGTTTAATCATGGTCCATATATCTTAGATCTTTAAAGATGTTAGGTGTTGGAAAAATGTGATAGCGAGAATAACAGCTTTTGAATTGCAAAGAAAGACAGCCTTAATAAAGTTGTGTGTTCGTACAAAGAGTTGTCGGAGGGCAATGTCGATCGTAGCAATCTTGCCATCAAAGTTTGAATGGTATTTTCCGATTGAATGCTAAAAAAAAGAGCTCACAGTACACTCTGGCACCGGTGTTAATTTCCTGGTCAGGACATGAGCCATCAATGTACATCCATTCATTTTTTGGATTTAGTGTTTTTACATGTTCCATGGAAATTTTTCTGCGTGACAATGGGGTTAAGATCTTGCTTCTTGACCTCCAGCTTCTGTACTTCAAGTTTAGCTGACACATGGTGCTAGTTTAGAAAGCACAATAGTGGAAATTGAGGTTCTGCTTGTGCTGGTGGGCAGAACCCAAGTTAAACAAGGTTTTTCTGTAATCTTTTAGACTGCTATTTTAAATATCTAACAGTTTATAAGTAAAACTAATTTTCATTTTTCACATAAGAAAATATTTGTTGTACCACTTTTTTGCCTTGCATTATATTTATTTTTAAATTTGTACCGATTGATTTCTTAATTACTTAATATCAGTCATTTATAATTATTAATAAAGTTCAATTTTTATTATTTAAAAATATTTTAATTTTATTGAGATAGATAAAATCACCTTTTGGTTATGCACTTATTAGTTTTGGGAAAATTCATTCATTAGTTTTTGTCTTTGTCTTAAATTATTATGAAATAAATTTACCACTATTCGAAATAATCAATATTTCTTAAAGTATGAAAAATACATTTTATTACTGATTTTTTTGATTTTACTGAAGTAGATTAAAAAAAAGGCAGAAAAGGTATTATTCTGGGACATGATTTGATTAGCTTCAAATACCCTAAAATAAACTTGCTGATTTAGTCTATGCATATTTCACAGTTTGAATTTAATAAAACTTGTTCAGAAACACTCTGCACGTTTGAGAAAATATACCGATTATCTTAGTGCAAATTTTTTATCACAATTGATACAAAAGCTTAATAAAAGTAAGTGTAGTATTACAGGAAACATTGTATTTTATTTTATAATATATATCCTGTTTACCAATATCCACAGATAATTAGCTAAACGTGTAAAAATATTAATCCCTGAAAATGATAAATTTGTTATTACATTTGTATTAATGATATAATGGTCTGTTCTTTTTTTCTAATGAAAATAGCTATAACGAGGATCTACTATACGAGGTACTACCCAAAGGTTCGGGGAATTTTACCATAAAAATAAAATAGCTTACCATAACTTATAATTTCCACTGTCTCCTTCAAAGTAATTCCCTTGGGCATTGATAGAGTGATCCCAGCATTTTTCCCATGATTCCATGCATCCCTGGAAGTCTGCAGGTGTAAGTGTTCGAAGCACGTTCTGCGTTTCTACCTGAATCTCCTCAATTGTGTTAAAACGACGCCCTTTCAATTGAAATTTTATTTTTGGAAAGAGAAAAAAGTCGCACGGGGCAAGGTCAGGCGAATAGGGTGGGTGGGGAATCACTACCATCTTTTTGGAAGCCAAGAAATTCCGAGCGCCTAGCGATGTGTGCATGGGCGTGTTGTCTGGTGCAGAACCCAGCTGTTGTTATCCCACAGATCTGAACGTTTGCACCTAATGCTGTCACGTAACTGCTTCAAAATTTCACAGAAGAACATCCCATTGACAGTTTGACCAAGAGGAAAAAATTCCTTAGGGATAATGCCTTTGATGTCAAAAAAAACAATCATGGACTTCATGTTGCTGCGAACTTGGTGTGCTTTTTTTGGCTGTGGTGAATTTGGCGACTTCCACTGCGATGACTGCTGCTTAGTTTCAGGGTCATACCCGTACACCCATGTGTCATCACTGGTTATGATGTTGGAGATGAAGTTAGGGTCATCTTCTGAATTTTTCAATTCACTACACACAGCAACACGATGTTGTTTCTGGTCACTATTCAACAGTCTTGGTACGAATTTTGCAGCAATGCGTTCATGTTCAAATTGTCCGACAAGATGCGTTGCATGGACCCATATGATATTTGTACGATTGCACAAACATCATGGATTGTTTGTCTACAATCTGCAACAATAGCCTCTCGTACTTTCATGATGTTTTCTGGTGTTGCACTTGTTGATGGTGTTCCTGAACGCTCATCGTCATAGACTGTCGTTCGTGCATCTTTGAATCGTTTGTACCACAAAAAAGTTTTACTATTACTCATAGCATTGTCACCAAATGCTTCCACAAGCATGCGATGGTTTTCTGCACCAGTTATTTTTAAGCATGAAGCAAAATTTGTTGCAGGTTCTTTGCTCTTTAAAATCTGCCATTTAGAACTTCGCCGAAGCAGTAAAACACAACATTACACAACCGCACAATAGTCAACAATGCATCCTGTCACCATCACAGCTGTTGTAACACTGATTCACAAAGAGTACTGTTAGCCACATCTAGCGGCAGCAGGTCGTACCTGCAATGTTTCGCACACAAAATTAAAATTCCCCAAACCTTTGGGTATAATACCCAAAAGTACCTCGTATAATACTGTTTATTATTCTTTATTCTTTCATTATTGATAAAGTCAGTTCATAAAATTTTAATTTGTCAACTAGTGATTAGTTTTACTTTTATTTTCTTTTTTTGTTTTGTTCCAAGCTGCCCTTAAAAGTAAGTAACGCGCATTAATGCATGAATTTTTTTAATCTTTTTTTTTAAATATTTGTTTTAACCATTCATAATTTTCTTTAAATATTTATTTTGATCTAATGCGTTTTTTTTTTTTTTTTTTTTTTTTTTTTTTTTTTTTTTTTTTAGTATTTTACATATATTGTGTAGAGTTAGATAACTAGTTGTTTTTAATTTTTTTTTTTTAATGTTTGTTATTATTTCTTTTTAATTATTTCTTAATAAAGATGAAGTTAAATGTTAATGAAGTATGAGTATTTCTTTTGCATTTATAAAATTTATTTGTGTTTTATCAGTTTATTTTTAAAATTATTTTTGGGTAATAGGTTTGTTCATTTATTTATTTTGTATGTATATAAATGTATTTATATACATTTACAAATTGCAAGATTCATTGGTTTGATTTTTAACACAATTTATATGTTTGGTGTACTATCTAACATATTTGTTTGTTTTATATATTTCTGTCAATTTTATTGTACTTTGATGTATGAGGAGGGAGACACTAAATTAGTAGTATTTTTTAAAAAATGGTTATAAAGGTCTTATACAACTTGACTTATTTAGTTGATTATAAAATACTTTCTTTTTGATTTGATTCCAAAATTTTGGTAGTTTTCATATAGTTTTGATGTAGTTTAGGGCTTCTAGTGTTTTCTTTTTCATTTTTATATTGGTTATATTTTTCCCTTAAATGAGAGAAAATTGTTGTATAATGTGGCATCTTGTGAATAGAAAACATGATGGAGAATAGCTGTTTTTTGTGTGTTTTTTTTTTTATAGCAAAAACTTATTTTTCCCTTATTTTATCCATGATAAACTATGTTGATATGAATTATCAAATGAGAAAAATTATGCTTTTTATGTTACTACTACATTAAATGCTAAGAATTATTAAGGTATAAAAAACTAGTAAATAAACATAACAATGACATATCAGGCAAGCACAATGTACATAAGACAGCTCTCCTCCATCATTAAATGTTTGGTGTTATAGTTATTTAATTAAAAATTATTTTAGATCTAGACAACAATTGAGTTAGAAAAAATGCTACTATAAGTTTAACTATGGCTACCAAAGAGGTTGCAAATAATTAAAATTAGATTATATGAATGATCTATTACAAATACATATTTACACATAGATAAAAGGGATAGTATGACAGTAGTGTTAGAAAGAAAATTGATTATAAGCTATAAGTCTTATTTAAGATCTAAATAGATTAAATTTTGGGTGCAGTTATTGTTCTACCATTTACTTACAATGAGAAAGAATGCCACATCATTTAAACATTTGTTGCCCAAATTGTAAACTATAAGTACAGCAACCAGTTTGTTTTTTTTTTGTATCTCTAACTGTTTGATTGAACTGAACTCTTAACATCAATTTTATGTTTACTTTGCCTCAACATAGTACTTTCATCCTCTTTTATGTGTATTTTCCTTTACTGTTTTTACCTTATGTTGTTTTTTTATCACCAAAGTACCTAGCCCCAGGTTTCTTAATATGTTATGCACTAGTCTTGCTCATTGTTTTACAAGATTTTTCCTTTTCTATTTTGTCTTAAAAGCTTTTCAACCCACAGTTTTATCAAGCTACCTGATTTCTCTATTTCACCATTTTCCAAAGCTTCATCTCCTTATTTTTATGGCACTTTTAGTTTTCATGTTTTATTGTCATTAAGTGTTGTATTGTATATTTTATTAAGGGATTTCTTTCTTTTATTGAAATTTGTATTTTATATCAGCTGATTTCTTTAATTCATAAAAAATCTTCTTCCTTGCTTTTGTCTTAAAAGCACTTTGTGTCTGTTTTATCAAGCTACCCAATTTATAATATTTTATATTTCACCACTTATCAAAGCTTCATTTCCTTATTTTTATGACGTTTTATTTTGTGTTTTACTGTCATTTATTAGGACAGTCATAACATTATATTAGATTTTAAAACAAGAACATGTGTTTTATAGAACATAAAAACAAGAGATAAATATTAAAGATTAAAAAACACTACTGCCAAAAAAGCATTGCTGTTTAATGTAGGATAATTTGAAGAGCTTGTGCAGGTGACAATTTTGTGTATACGAGGGTCATTCAGTTATTAAACAGCTGTACAGCAAAACGGGTTTATTAAATAAATACAATTTTTTGTCTACTTTTCCACGTAATCCCCAACAACTTCTACTTTTCCACGTAATCCCCAACAACTTCTCCGCAGTTGTCCCATCTTTTAATGAGTCTTCTTATCCCTTCAGTGAAGAATTCTTTATCTTGATCTCGAAGTCAGTTTTGTAGTTTTTCTTTACCTCTTTGTTGTCATTGAACTTGATGCCATGCAAAGTTTCTTTCATTGGACCAAAAAACATAAAGCAGCCAATCAACTCTTGGCCAATTCTTCAATTAGGCCAGTAGTGAAGGACATATAATACTTCCTGGTGATAGTCTTGTCTTTTCCCAGGATGTTTATAAACGCCACACGAAGATACTCCAAAAAAACCATAGCTATGACATCCTGCAGATGGAACCCTTTTTTGCTTTCTTTGTTGGACGTTCACCTGCTCCCACCCACTGTTTGATCTTTGGTGTGTCCTATACCAATGGAATAG
Organism: Lycorma delicatula; assembly: GCF_047948215.1. Classification (NCBI taxonomy): domain Eukaryota; kingdom Metazoa; phylum Arthropoda; class Insecta; order Hemiptera; family Fulgoridae; genus Lycorma; species Lycorma delicatula. The sequence continues at coordinate 35,986,727 of NC_134466.1, forward strand.
GTGTGCCCTATTCCATTTACTGTTGAATGTCAAAGAAACTCAGCATCTAAATAAATCTAAAATCTCTTGAGAAGTGTTAAGTCAAATGTATTTTTGATTGGCTGTTAACAAACACAGTACTTGAGCAGAAAGATATTTTTGTAATCAAAACATGTAAAGTGTAAGGACATGGTTTATTGAGATTTTTGCGATGTCAGCGAGCTGATGTACCTTCATTGAATATTTAATTCTCCAATAGATAATGCTGTTTTGAGCATTTTTATGGCAATTTCATCAGTAGCAGCAGTTGCGTGCATTCTGAGCAATTATCATTTTGAATGGATGTATAACCAAGTATAAATTCAGCAGCCTTTTTTTTTTACAGTTAAAAACAAAAAGGAAGAATCCTGTAAAGTGGAATTTAACTCTTTTTGTATGTCCATCAAGGTTAATTCTTTTAAAACACTACTTTATAACATGTCAAACTTCATTTTTATTCATTTTTCAGAAAATATCAAAACTTGTACTTTACTCGACTGCCACAAACAAGCAGCTAAACATGTCTGAAACTTTACAGCAAGTCACCTGAAGTATATAGTTGACAAATATCACAGTCATTTGGTCATCTATGCCATCTTTGTGTTAGGCCAAGAAATTTCAAAACAACCCAGTTCAGTTATTCACAGTTTCAATCTTTTAAATAAAATTTCAAATAACTGTTTTTAATAGATTTATGTTATGATGTTTTAAATTGTCAATAATTTTTATAAATTATAATAGAATCTATATTTATAATAGCTGATAATTAAAGCAATGTTATATACAATATTTTGTCAGTATTTAATTAATTCTCAGTTCTGGCAGTGCTGATACAGTAGTTGTCTATTTCTACTGTTAACTACTACCATGCTAAATGAACAGTTAATGTAAGTAGAATTAATACATTTTTTAAATTAGAGAATTTGAAAAATTCTGTGTAAGTTTCATGAGTTTTTTCTTTATTACTTTTGTTTAAAAAAAAATTTATAAATTAATTGGGAACAAAATTTGTGTTGTATTAATGTATTTTGTTGTTTTTTCCATCAAATTTTATTTGTCAAAAATTTCCAACACATTTTTCTGCATTTTAGTGTATGAATATTTTTATAAAATAATATTAAAAAGATCAGTTAATTTGATTTCAGCTATTTAGAACAATTAATTGTTCTAAATAGTATAAATATATACTTATCTGTTTTCTTTGTTTAACAACCTGGACAAACGGTGTATATTTTAAAATTGTCATATATAGAGAACCAAAAAGAATGCAATTTATGGTTCCCGGTCAATAAGAGGATAAATTTATCTGGTGATTTTAGTGTATATAACATTTTTCTTGATTAAAATCGCTATGTAAATTGTTGCATTATGTTTCACTATGCATTCAAAGATGGAAAATTACAATTTAATTTACTGTTTTTCTATTTTATTTTATTTATTTTTATTTTTTTTACAATTAAAGCTTATTGTGTGGTTTCATCAGCTTTTTACATTATCCAAGTTTCATTTTACTACGTATTTAAAAAAAAAAAAAATGCTTATTAACTTTTGATTTCGTTGACAAAAGATGAACTAAAAAAAAATCCGTATTATTAATGAAAATTTTGGTGTTAATAAGAACACCAAAATAGTCTATGAGTACCTACATATCCTGTGCACTCACATGGATGTTTTATGTGGTGAATGGGTTCTGATTGTGTGCCTACAAGTAGATGTGTACGAGTATGCAATCAGTAAGAGGCACTTGATTTCTTCAAGCCTGAGTAGAACTTTATTGGAGTGGTAATGCATGAGATCTTGCAGTAGATCTGCCAAGAACTATATGCTAATAGTGAATCTTAGTATATACCATAGTTTGCTGTATGTGCTCTATTTAGGCAGTTTACTGTATACACACTATGCTAAGATCTATGGCTGTTTCAGTGTAAATAAATAAATTATAAAAAAGTTGAACACAATTAATTATTTGAGTTATAATCTATATCATAAAGTTGTAATGCTGAAGTACAGACTAAAACAATGAATTTTCACATTGGTTGTAAGGATTTAATAATGAAAGCTTTTTATTAGCAACAGTTATGTCATGTTCAGCCATTGTTATTTTTCCAACTATTTAAAATATATATTATTAAAAATATTGTTTCTTCATTGTAGTTTTATTAAACTGTTACACACAGAATGAGTGTCTTGAATGTATCACACTGTGCTTGTGTTGTGACTGAGCTGTATACATTGAAATCTTGTCTATTAGATGAAAGCCCTAAATTCGGGATGGAAGATTTACATAATTACTATATGGTGGTTATTTCAAATTAGATTTAGTTTTAATATCCTGTTATTTTAAAATATTTCCTATGGTTGATTTTGGAACTATTACAGTAAAGTGTTGTCTTGAGAAGTTTAATGTCAGTGTTTTATTCAGTAACAATTATTATACCATAACTGTTTCTATAAGATTGTGCATTTACTTCATCTCTAGTACAGCTGATAGTTAGCTGGAATGTTAATCTGACATAATAAAACAAGCAGTTAAAATTATAACTTTTATCTATACCTTCTGATTTGTATGTAAAGTGCTCTTTTGATTACAAAATATCCACCTAGGCTGCAGTCATCTGCATAACTTATTTTGTCAAGGATGATATACATTTATTATAATGTGCTTCATGAATTAGATTTTATTAAAGATGTAGATGAAACATTACTTTTGCTGGTATTTGTATATTTATTAAAAAAATTTGGTATGAAAATTTCTGTGATTTTAATGGTTGATTTGAATTTATTTTGTTATAATTTTATCAGAAAATTTTGCACATTTTTTTATTCGATTTATTTTATTTTTATATTATATATATTTATTTGTATTTAATAATGTTCACAATATTTCCATGTTATAATGAATGTCTCTGTGTTTTTATTTGCTCAACTTTTTTTGTAATTGTATTTATTGTTGATATATATATATATATATATATATATATATATATATATATATAGTTATTTAATTAATAAAGACTGACGTTTCCTGTTACTCAAACATAAGCAATATTTATGCTTTCATAATCTTACATTTACTCTTCTTTGTCATGATACATGTTGCATGTTTCATTATGGCTGTCAAATATTTAATTTAACTGAATTCTAGTTAATTTCTTTTCATATAACTTTGTTGTATGTTTGTTTTGCAGCATGCTTTGTGTGAACTTTTTTTTTATTTGCTAAATTTTCAAATTTTCTTAATAAAAAAGAAGTTCTTTAATTGGAAATATGCTTACCTACCAAGAAAAAATGTTAACTAAGATTTATACAAAAATTTTATTTTGGTTACTTAGGTAAAAAGATGATGTGATAATCAAGCTTCTGATACAGAAAACGAAGTAGTAAAATATGTAGTGTAACCATATTATCTTTCAAATCATTTATTAAAAAAACATTTGTCAAAATTGAGTAAAACTTCAATGAATTAATTGATGCATGTCTTGCAGAAGAGATGAGCATATTGCAAGTTATAATCATTAAGTTAAACGTAAAGAGAAGCATTAAAAAATGATGTATTTTTCTATTTAAACATTACTTTACAAATTAAAAGGAGACTAATATAAGTAAAAACCACTTTTTCTTTTTCCCAAAAAATAAGTCTCTTAGCATTATGAAATTATTGCATTATGTATATGTGTTATATATGCACTATGTATTATGTATATGTATTATGACTTCGCATAATACATAATACAATTATGTATTATGTGAAGCATGTTGTTTAGTTAATCTGACTTCCAAAAATTATATAGCCACCCTCAGAGTATCGATATTTCTTGCCAAGCTTACTGAGGGAAGTGAGGAATGATTTCCCATTACTTTCTTCACTGTGCCACATAAATAGTTACTGAGCTCACTAAATGAAGATTCAGCTTTATAAGCTAATTTTCACTACTCTTCACAAGGACTAGGTGTAAACAGCATCATTACTCTTGAACAGAAAGTAACATTTACTCATGTCTCTTTAGGATGCTTTATATTGACATACAAAAAAAAAAGATTGGAATAGAATAGTGTAAAGCTACAAATTATGATATCATCCTCTCTTTTAAAACAATTACTATTGTGTGTAAAATAATATTTATATATGGAAAGTAACAAATTACTTTCCATATATGTGCGTGAAGTTGTAACATAACATCAACATTGGAATTTAAGTGATCAGTTAGTTTTAGTTTTAAAGTGGTTTTAAAACGAAATAACGAAGAATCAAAATGATGAAAGTTTTTTTAACAAGTACTGCAAGGAAAATAAAATGAAGTTATGCTTTGATTTTTTTTTAATAGGAGTTTGGCAACACTGGTTTATCTTTTTTATTATCCATGACCCAAGACAGTTGGCTTCAATGTACTTGCAAGTCATGGTTCATTGTTTAGCGTTCATATTACTTTTCATATCAAGTTAATTTAGATGTTTGGAAGCATAGATATTTCTTTCAATTAGAGGGAGTGACTCTCCCAATAAAGCTGTTACACTAATTATGCAGTCTCCAGACCGGAAACAAGAGTTTTCAGTCCACAAGTATCAAACAATAGTAAGGATTTACTAGTTTTATCATTAAAATCCGTGTGTCATCAGCGTGAAAAATTTAGCAGGGTAAGATAGTGGTCTACTGAACTGAAGTAGGGTAAAGACGATAAGTAAAAGAAGTTGGTGAGAAGATGATTTACCATCAGAGTAGATATGGATAATTTACCATATATCCAGAATCAACCTTTGGCTATTAACCAAAACTTGTCAGTATTTATTACTCTTATTAGAAATCAGTTTTTTTTATATCTTCATAACATCATTATATTTGCCGTTACCAAATGATTCTTTTTGGTTTCATTTATATCAATCTACATGGAATCTATAATTTGAAAATGAAGTGTATTTTCAATCTAAGAAGATCAATTATTTTCAGTTTCATCAATTTTCACTGACAAGTCATTCCAATCTACAGCTTTAGAATTGATATTAGCCTTTGAAATTGAAGTTCGTAGAAGTTTATCTTAGAGTAAAATTCAACTGTTTTTAGAAAAATTCATGTTTGTAGGTCTTTTTATGATTTAAATGATTTATCAAACTGCTGTACCCTCATACAAATAATTTCTGAAGGTTTTACAACCTTTGAAATTAAAAGAAAAAAGTTTATTACTATTGTACGAGAGTTATTTTTTATTCAAGGTCCCGATCGGTCACGAAATTAAAACCACAGTGAAAATAAACATATTTTATTTGTAACAAGTACTCACATAGTTACACTATTTCTCTACATAGTCGCCACTCCGATTTAGACATTTGTCGTAGGGTGGTACCAACTTTCCAATACCCTCGTCATAGAACGGAGCCACCTGTGTTTTCAGCCATGTTTCTACGCTGGTCTGCAACTCGATGTTTGTGCAAAAATGTTGTCCTCCTAGCCAGCATTTCATGTTATCAAAGAGGTGAAAATCGGATGGAGCCAAATCTGTGCTGTATGGTGGGTGATCAAACACTTCCCAATGAAAACGCTGCAGGAGCTCTTTGTTACAGCTGCATTGTGCGGCTGAGGATTGTCATGGAGAATGACAATGCCTGATAACAACATTTGTCTCTGTTTATTCTTATTTGAATAAGAATAAGCGGAGGATGAAACACTATGACACGGTAATCGGTATTTCCAATACCGAGGGTATTGGAAAGTTGGTACCACGCTACAACAAACGTCTAAATCGGAGTGGCAACTATGTAGAGAAATAGTGTAACTATGTTAGTACTTGTTACAAATAAAACATTTTTTATTTTCACTGTGGTTTTAATTTCGTGACCGATCGGACCTTGAAAAAAAATAACCCTCATATTTTCTTCCTCAGAACAATAGATAGGATAAAATAATTTTTGTATCATAGTAACAGAACCAAATAATGAACCATTATTTTGACATATAGTGCAACCATATTTGTGCATACTCTCTATGTGATTATGAATTCAGAGAATTCTGTGTTGTCATTCTTATTTACAGGAGGGGAGAACCTAATTTTCCTTTATTTTAAAATAATTGATTACTTCCTTTGTTTACAGTTGATTTTTTTAAATTTATAAATTAGATCATCTGATAATAAAATATTGAGAGAATTTGGTTAAAACTGTAAAGAAGTCAGATTAGAAGATATGAATATGTTAATTGAGGGTTTAAGGGAGAATGAATTTTGAGAAGATAGGAATGGGGAAGGTAGTAACTCAAATAATTTTAATTTTTGTTTGTTTAACAACCATAATAAAGTAATAAGTAAGATCAAGTCCTGTATTGAAAATGCATCGATATTTACTCTTAAAAACAACTACTTCAAAAAATAGATTTAGAAAAACTTGAGTACCTTTTTCCTTTATTGACTGCTGCTTAATTCCCAATTAACGTACATTTTTATTTTATATCAATTAGTTCAAAAAATAACAACCTTAAAATAAGTTATATATTGACTATTAAGCTGATGTATCTAAAATCTAAAAAAAGCTTCTGTTGTATGGAATTTCTGATAAAATTTTCAATAAACATTGAACATGTGTTGTTCACAGCAGAGAACTCTGAGCTGCAATTATAATTGTTTACTCTTAATTTATGAGCTTAAGAACTGTATTTGTATTTGCTTTCTTGGTACTATACAGAGAAATATTATTTATATAATTTATTTATGTCATCATTACTTCTCCTCTCCTTTTTTTAACATAATTTTATAGCTACGTTATATTTTCATACAAAAAGAATTCTTTTGTCAACTTAATTGTTAATTGTATTTAAAAACTAGTGACATTATTAAAGTTTCTAATATATCTTGTTTTGACACAATTTGTTATTACAGTTTCTTTTAAAGGTGAAGAGAAACTAGGTACTCTCGGAAAAAAAACGTGTATGGGAGTTAACCATCATATTATTTTAATTACATTAAAAAAATTAAAAAATGTTTAACATGAAGGCCCTGTGCTGCCTTGGAAAAAGTTAAGGAAATAATACTCATACTTATTATTTACAATTAACATCCAATCTATGCCAATAAACCTTGATACCATCAAAATTGCCTGACAATAGAATAAGTTTTGAGTATTTTTACACTCCAAAATACTAACATAAATTTCATATAATTTATTTGTTTAAGTTTGTAGATAAAAAAGAAAATAAAGTAAAATATTAATTTTTTTCTTTTTTTGCAATTGTGATCTACAGACAAAAGGGTTACCTATAGCTTCACCTTTATCTGCAATCATGTCTGAAATTTTCTTACAACATTTTGAAACCATCGTAATTAATGATGATACTTTCAACAAGCATCAAATATTGTGGTGGATTAGGTATGTGGACGATACATATACAATGTGGTCATATATAATCAAACTACAACTGACAAACATATGATTATTTTAAGTATACGTAACTATAATAATGACTTAAAATTCATGTTTGAAATGGAAATTAACTGAAACAGCATTATAGAAACATTCATTAGCAGGATATGTACCATTTGTTAACATTTGTAATATACACACAACATTTGTAACATACATAACATTTGTTACGTCGGAAACCAACCATAAATCACACCATTATATACAAAGAATCTAATCATCCATGGTCACAAAAAATTGAATGAATAAAAATGTAATTTTTAGAGCATTGCAATGCGCAAAAAATAACCCAGATAAACTCAAAAACGAGATAAATACAATAAAACAAATAGCAGTTTCCAATGGCTTTGATAATCAAATTGTCGAAAGAATTTAAAAAAAAATCAACCAAACATCAAAATAGTTTTACAACATTACAGCAGAATAATGGTAAAGAACTTACTAATATCTATTTCATACAATACAGATATACAAATAAGATCATAGAAAAAAAATTATTGATGTTTACGATAAATATAAGAAAATATACAAACCTAATATTTAAGGAATAATAATAATAATACTAATGGAGAAAATTTAAGTGAAATATATATGATTAAATGTAACGATTGTAATGGTATATACATAGGTTAAACCAACAAATCTTTCAAACAAAGGTTCGCAGAGCATTATAATGCATACAAGAACAAGAAGAGAAGCATTTTGAATATAGCTGACCATCTGCTACAATATAATCATAGTATTGCCAATTACAAACACAACTTAGAAATTTTAGAAACGTGCAAAAGCAATAAAAAAATAAACATCTTAGAAAAATACATTTATTAAATTCTGACACAAAATTATCAACCAACAAGTAACTTTTAAAGACAATATTTTGATTAGACACAATAAACACATATCACCATAATTCACATCCAGCTGATTTTTATGCTTCTTACTCAAAAAATTATTTATATTTTCATTTATTCATTTAATCAACATCACCATAACGTCACCAACTGATGTGAGTGGTTCGTGAAAGTACTTTTTGAGGGGTAATAAATCAGTTCTTTAACTGTGTTTTGTTGTAACTTAATTTATTCAATTTATAACATTATATCAACTAACACAGTGGTTAATATGTTTTCCAAAGTATTTGGATTTCCAAAAAACAAGAATATATATGCATAGAGAAGACACATCATGTCAGCTTAAATAAATAATTATTCAACATTATCTTTTCCTAAAAGCCATTGTTTAATATTAGATTTAAATTTTGTATAAGTAAAGCGCCTTATTTCGTTGAGTGTAGGAGCTACGTAAAGGTAAATCGTACGAAATATCTCTTTATTTGGTCTTGGTGGTATGAAGTTCCTGAGTGATCATAGGTTGTGTTCTCACCAACAATAATTTTATTGTTTTTGTCCACTTTGATAAAACAGATTTTTAAAACCTTGTAAAAATATAGGTGTCTTAAGGATAGTAAGTTCCACTGTTTAAAAATTGGTAACGAATATGCCAGACAAGGTTTCTTAGAGATTGTCCTGATTATATATTTTTGTTCCATGATCAAGGTATTATGCATTAAACTTTGGTAACTGATTATGCATTACAAAATCAGGGCAACTAGTGTGGAGGGAAAAAAGTGTTCAACAAGCATAAGTTCTTTCTTTAATTTTTATATATGATCTGCCTATGTAAGTCCAGGTTCTACAGTTATTCCCAAATGTTTCACACAGTCAGTTTCATTGATCCAATTACAATTGCATCCACAAGCTTTACAGCTATTTGTATGTGTTAGTAGGGCCAGTGGTTCCTCAAACTTTGAATTCACTTTAAAAGCGATTAACTTGATCTTTTCTGTATTCACCCGCAAAGTGTTGTACTCAAACCACATGCTAAACCTCTGGAGATCATCATGGATCATCTGAGAGAGCTCACTTCTATCGTTTGCCCTGGAATTTAGAGTTGTGTCATCTACAAATGTTGTGATAGCACCATTAAGAACACCTCCATGTAGATCATTAATGTACAATAAAAAGAGCTCTGCTGAAAGCACTTAGCCCTGAGGGATACCACAGATAATGTGGGATTCATTACTCAAAGAATTTCCAACTCTTAATTTGCTGGGTCTTACCTGACAAAAAGCTAGCAAACCAGTCCCCACAGATTCCTCTGACAACAGCATTTCTTAGTTTTTTTTTAGGAGTTCATGATTTGAACTCCACATTTTGTATAAATTATTTTTCTTTTCGATTTTAGTTAGAATGTGAAAATTTAACAAAGTTTTTTGAGGCAGTTTTTTTTCTAATAATTGTTTACTTTTGATGAGTTTTGAATTACCCTTTCAAAGGTTTTTAAAAATGCATCAAAGACCGTATTTACATCTTCATAAATACACAAATACGACCAGTTGATGTGTCTAATTTGATTCTAAGGATAGGCACATTAACTTTTGAAAACTCAAATTGACCATTAGTAGTGGAGGAAAATGTGTTAGGGAGTAGTTTAGTGTAACGTAAAGAAATCATTGAGTGGTTAATTATTCCAAAATGAAGGACAGTTGATTGGAAAGCATTGTCCTCTGCTAGTAAGTAATTGGAAGAATAAGTAGCTCATCCAGACAAAATACAGTTTCTACACATACCTGTAGGTTCTACATAAGAGGTGAGACCAAAGCTAGGCATTACAAATCTTTATTTGTGTCCACCAAAGAATTTGATTTTAAAGTATCAATATTTATGTCACCCATTATTAAGAGATTAGCAGCACTAATAAAAACTAGATATTCTTTTATTTCATTAATAAAGTAGTTGCTAGCTATACTGTGGAATCTGTACAAAACGATAAGACGAAATTCTGTATCTGTTTGTTTAGAATCAACCTTTATGCCGTCAGCTGAGACAAAGGTCAGTTTGTTAAATCCTACATCAATATTATCTTTAATATAAACAGCTACTCCACCTGATCTATACTCTTTGTTACAATTAGAGTTGCAAGTATAATTATTGATTGGATAGTAGTTTATTTCTTCACTATAAAGCCATGTCTCTGTTAAAAGTACATGAGCCAGTAAATTTTTTAATTTATTTTCTATCAAAAACAAATATTTTAAACTACACATAGTGGTATTTTACTAAATTATTTTTGTAAAAGATAATTTAAATATATAAATAGCCTTTTAAATGTGTGTGTGTGTATATATATATATATATATATATATATATATATATATATATATATATACACACATTTACTATTATTATGATGAATAGAAATAAGATACATACACACATGATTTAGGCTAAACTATTAACATCACGAACACTTTCAAGTTTAATTACTGGGTCCCCATCAGTTTTTCATATTTAGATTGAACCATTTCTTATTCACAAGTACTTGTAGCCTTTATTGGATTTCGCTTTTCTCGCTAGTGATAAGACCTTTGATTGCTCTTGGCATAAACTTTCATTTAGGTAGAGAGGAATATCAGAATTCAGGCCCAAGCGTCATGTAGAAAAATCATGCTTCACTCTTCTTTTTTGCAGCAGTTCATCCCTGTCAATCCTTCGCAAAAATTTAATTGTTATTGCTGGTGATCTGTCGTTCTGCTTTAGTCGTCTATGACAACAATTGATTTTGTTTTCATCATTCGGATGGTATAAGGCCAGACTCACTGACTTGACAATATTTATCACATCCTCATTTTTTGCCATCGGAAAGTTATGTAGTTCGAGACAATTCACTATAGAGTACTGCTCCATGGACCCCACCACTCTTTCTTGGAGTTCTGTGTTTTCATTGCTTAGGTTAATTATTTCAACCCCTTGATCTTTGATTTTCTGAAGGCAAACACTTAATTGCTTTTCTTGCAAGTCAAGCATCTTAAGCATTGTCTTGTTATCCTCATGACACCTATTTAACGAGTTTCCAAGAGATCTGTCTATGCTTATTTTCTTCACTCATTTGGTTCAATAATTTGACAGTAATCTCCACCATTGAAATGTGGCCTTTGTCTGCTGAATCTTGAAGCGTCATGCTTTTACACTTTTCTTTTGTACGTGTTACACATACCCACTTTCTATTAGATTCATTAAAAAACTGAATTTCTTCTTTCTTTAAAATCATGCATACTGCATGAAAAATTTCATGACAGGAGTGACAAGTAATATTGGTGTTAATAGTAGATTTGTTGCAGACACCACATGGAATTTAATGTAAAATAACTGAGCACTAATATAAGATTTACCAATGAGGAAAATATCAAAAGTTTACAGACACAGATTAAACGTAAACAGTACATTTTTAAACATAAACAGAGATAACTTTTTCTTTGTAAACAATTTTATCAGCACAGCACAGTTTTAATGGAACATAACAGTATTCAAAGTTGAAGGCAATTGACTGACATTTCACAAATCATTTCACTTGATTGATAATAAAAGGTAAAAAGATTTGCAATAAAAATTGCCATTTGAGTGGAGTTTGACACTGGGATTAATTAAAATACATTAGTATAAATTATTATAACAGTTATAAACAATAACTGATAATGCAATAAAGTCACTGCCTTACTCACAACTTTCTATGAATACCATAACGAGCTGAGTAAATAAAAATAAGCAAGGGTTGAACTGCAACACATCTGTACACTTCGAGTTTTCACTCAATAATACGTATAGTTTGTTATGAAATATAAGTTTCAGCTGTACAGAAGTGGTAGAATCCAGATTCCTTATCCTTCCATTTTCACAATAATCAGTCAGGTAACCACCTACAGCCACCATTTACAACTACCTCCACAAAAAGAGAACAGTGAATCTTCCACAAAACCCTTATATCAGGTGCATTCTTGCTAGACCGAAAGGATTTTATTGGACAGACTGAAGGAGAATGATGCAGATATTTTGCTGATCTCCCAAAAAATAACCTGAGTAAAATATATTCACAAACACGATCTACAAAGGATTGGAATCTAATACCAAACCATGTCCATATTTAAAAATAAATATATAATCATCATTAAAAAATTTTTCACCTACAGCCACCATTTACAACTACCTCCACAAAAAGAGAACAGTGAATCTTCCACAAAACCCTTATATCAGGTGCATTCTTGCTAGACCGAAAGGATTTTATTGGACAGACTGAAGGAGAATGATGCAGATATTTTGCTGATCTCCCAAAAAATAACCTGAGTAAAATATATTCACAAACACGATCTACAAAGGATTGGAATCTAATACCAAACTCTGTCCATATTTAAAAATAAATATATAATCATCATTAAAAAATTTTTAATGATTTACCTGCTAGAAAAACCCAGCAGCAAGTGACTGATGTCCAGGACATGCAATAAATAAGGGGATAAAACATCTGCTGCCGTTCTTGTGTTAAGTTTCATTCCATTCTAAGAGGTATAAGAAAAAAAATTGAGTGTCAGATTTTGGGAATGAGATTTGTATGCAATAAGGTACAAGTTTTGTCATCTATTATCTCGCTTATCTTGTTGAATTGGATGCATGGTTAATTTCTACAATAAATGTTTCAACATGTAGATATTGTTTAACCAGTGATTTTTAAGGTTTGGTTTATGTATTATCTGCTTTTGGTTTTTGATGTAATATTCTTACTTTTGCAAAGTCAATGAAAACTCATTTATGAATTACGTCGTTGTATTCTGTCCAGCTGTACTTTTTACATGCTTGCTCTTTAAATATATAAAATTGCATAATATATATATATATATATATATATATATATATATACACACACACAAATTCTGAATTTAAAAGCTTGTTTTACTGTTAACCATGTAGAATACATTTGTGCTCAGTTATATTTTTTATATGACTGCTTCTTACATGTACAAATTCGGAAAGTAGTTATATTATTCACAATAGAGGAATATTCTACTAGTTAAAGTTTAAAGTAATAACCTAAAAGAACGGATTTTATCTATCAAACAAATGAATGTTGTATGGCAGATAATCAGAATTTAATTATTGATGTGCTTTTGTTTACAATTTTCTTTGTGGTTGTAAATTGATGAATATTATTTTTTGTATAGCTGGCAGCCTTTTTTTTTTCATTACTTGTTACCCTGGTGTTGTAAAATACAGTTTTACTTTTATAAAACTTTTAACTTGAAATATTATTGAATTATTACAATATTAAATATTAAACTGTTTGTTTCATTGCATTCATAGAATAAATCTGAAATTAATGTTTCAGTAATAAATGGTCGGTTAGGTTAAGTTACCAATTTTTGTAATTTAAAAAAATTTTAATGCTTTTTCATGCTAGAATATTGTTTTGTTTTACTTCTCAAATTAAAATATATCCATTAAAAAAAAAAAAAATCAAAATACATGGTAATTTTACATTATTTGCACCTTACAAATTTCCATTATGGTACTTAATTAATTTTTACAGATCTGGAAAAGCAAGTAGTTAGGAATTTACTTTATCATATATCAGAGCCCTAATTGATTATATTATAAGCATTTTTATAAACAATTTTTTTTTTTTTTTTAACAATATTTTTAAATGTTAAGTATTATACTAACATTTTTGAAAAAATTTAAATTAGATGTTATTACTTTTTGTAAATTTGTCTTTTTCTTAAGTATTAATCTGTGCATAAATTTTTAATTAATTTTTTTTTGCTTTTACAGGGTATGCCAGAAGCATGGGCACGTCTGTTGATGAGTTCAAATATTAGTAAACAAGAACAGAAAAAAAATCCACAAGCAGTTTTAGATGTCCTCAATTGGTTTGATTATTCTAGCAAAGAAGTTAAGGGCTCTAAATATATGACAACTACTAAAATGGTCGGTCAGTATTAAAAATGCAGATAATTTTTTTTTATATGTATTTAGTGGATATCTTTAATTGTTATTGTAACCATCATGAGTTGAAATTACTGCAGTTTTAAAAAATGAATTTGTCAGATTGATTTAAATTAATATATTTATATAATATTTTTACATAATTTAAGCAACTTGAAAATCATTAAAAATATCATAAAAACTGATGACAGACTTGTAAGAGGATTTCATTCTGAACTAAATAAAATACATAATACAAATTCTGATTGGTCCATTTCCAGTAATGATACATAGTACTTTCTCAACCCTATCCAAATCAGGGGGGGCTGATGAGACGATTTATCGATAGGTTTGTCAGTTGTCTTATTCCCTAAGCTTTGTATAAAATATTTACATAAATTTCAGTTGTACACATTATAGTTAATAAACTGCTTTGGCCATACTCAAATGATTGATTCTCTGAACTTATTTATGAGGGATGTTTCTTTCCTAATGAATGCATCAACACATCACTTTCTGCACCACAATGTCCAGTAACCAGGGAAGTCATGATTTTGTTATTACTGTGAACAAGGTATATATTTAAGCACAGTAAACCGTATCGGCTTAAGTACCTTATCTATTTGTTCCTGTTTTATTTGGTATATAGAAATTTCATTTTATAATAAATAATTAGCACACTATATCTAAATTAAAGGTGATCAGTGGTTATGAAATAATTAATTATGTAGTCTTTGATTTTACTGAAATGATGAGAAATATGTAGATGAAAATTAGATATTGTGAAATCTAGTGTACCTTAAACTTATCATAGTAGTCACCATATCTGCATGTGGTACATTCCAAGAACTAACTCCAGCAATAGAGTACCTTATTCTTTTCCTTTAACAGAAACCCGCTTGTTTTTAATTTACTATTTCTTGAAATTATAAATTAAGAAGTACTTATAAATGTTGAAGTAGTCATATCTAGAGCCCAAAAATTATGGATTGAAGCTAGAATTAGTCTAACTGGCCTTTAATTCTAAGTGTTGCTTGGCAGTTCTGTGATATTTTTTATTTTCCATTTTACTGGTTTGTGGATTGACAAAATTGTACAGATTTTTAACTGTAAGGTGTTCAAACCTTTTAGGTTCCAATGTTTTATATTATATCCAGCTGTTGGAATATGTTTTTGAATCCTTTGTTGTTTTTTTGTTTCTTAAAATTCATTGTTAAAAAAGTACTCCACAATATTTTCTATGTTTTGAAAGAAGACTCATCAATTTTGACTTATTATGTTATCACTAGATTTGCTGCTATTTTGGTTTATAATAAACCAAACACATACATGTTCCCGGCTACTGTTCCAGTCAAAACTAATATTGCCATTCATTTCCAACTGTTTTTATACCATGCATCTGATGGCAGCAGCTCGAATCAAATATATAGATATTGAATTTTGTTGGTAAACAAAAGATGTGATTTCTGAGACGAGTTATTCACACATGTTTCATGTTCTGTTTGAAAGGTCTTGAAATTTTTATTATGTACAGCAAAATAAGAAGGTAGGAAAACTGCTTAATTATTTCTAGCTGTTCTTTATTATTGGGTTTTTCTTATCATATATTCTTCAAGGAAAATAATAATTTTCATTGATATTGGACGGGTGTCAATATGAACCGGTATTTTAAATTATGCACCATTTTCGAATTACAACTTTTTAAGCTACCATAATTGATATATGTCTGAGTGAGACTTAGAGGTTATTAGAAACTCCACATTAGAGCAGCATTCATTTATTCTAAAAATCCATCATAAAAATGGGGAGTGTTTGGTGAAAACAGTGAGAAAGTACTCTTTTCGGTATATACAATGCCCCATCTCTGTCAACTATGTGGTGCTTAAGAATTAATTTTTGTAAGAATTGAAAGATATGGTCATGGAAGATATATGTTTGAAACAGGACGGTGCAACCTGCCACAGTACGTAAAACCAAACAGTTATTGCAGACCAAGTTTCCCGGTCATCATCTCTCATTTTTAAGATCAGAACTGGTCGGCAAGGTCTTGCGATCTAACACCATGCAATTATTTTTTGTGGAGTTATTTGAAGACCAGTGTGCAAGCCATTAACCCACAGATACTCTTAGAGTTGAATGAAATTCACCACTGTATTGAAGAAATTGACTTACACTCCGAATATGAATATGTATTTGAAAATTTTATTAAGAGTGAACACCTACTAAAGGAACCTGGGTAGTCATGTGGCAAATGTATTATTTCGTAGTAAACCTCCTACATTGTACTTTATTTTACAATAAAAATATTAAATATTGTTAACAAAAAAGTGAGTTTTTTTCTTAATTAAAATACTGGTTCTTATTGAGACACCTACATTTAGTATTGGTGCAACAGTTAAGTGTAATAAGAAAATTATTTAATGTGGCTCTCTGTAAATGGAAAACTAAATCTTACGTAAACAGGGTTCCAAGAAGGTATTAATTAACCAAGCTTCAATGACTGATTCAGGATATCAAAATAAACAAAAAAGTTCATGTGAACATACACCCCATTTCGCTTCATTTTCCCTTTGTATGCTATTTTTTTGTTTTTTAAATAAAAATGTATATCTTAAAAACAGATAGAGATAATTTAATGAAATTTGATATATCAAACAACATCTAAAAAATAAATAACAGTTTTTAAAAAAAATAAATAATGAAATAATTTTTTAATCATTAAACAATTAACTCTGTAAATATTATTTTTATCAAATTATGTTTTAAGAAAAAAAATATTAAGCCCTTTTTTGTGAAAAAACTAAACTCCATTTGTTCAAATTAGTTGATAAACTGCTGAGATATGGCTGAAATTGTTAGAGTTAATTGTAAAAATTAAAAATCTTGAGCCTGTTCTGTTGTTAATAATAAAGATTATTTTTCATTCAGTTAATGATAGAAGTGAAAACGAAGAAAATTTTACACTTTTGGGTGATCCACTTTTAATAATTTTATCCATTTTGTCAACCGATTTGAACAAATTCAGTGACATTTTGTTCGCAGTTTAACATTTTATTTAATAAAACTTAATATTTATAAAGCTATTAATGATTAAAACATTTAAATGGCTGCCATTTTGGAATTTTGAATGGTAAAATTTTAAAACTTCTTTGATCTTGTGTATACTAGATTTCATTAAAATACCTCAGCCTGTTTTATTAAGGTATAAATTTTTGTTGAAAAAATACAAAATGGTGGACTGAGGAAAAATAAAGCAAGGTAGTGTATTTGTCCGTATCAATGTTATTTATTTTGATTTTCTAGAGCAGTCTTAAGTTAGACCAATACCGATAAATAAAAAGATGTTTTTTGTTTGTGTATGCATTTACAAAAGAGGTATAACTGATAAATTAAGACAACAATAATAACTCATTATGGAAATTAGAAATCTATAACTAATTAAATCCAATAATTTGCATACAAACCTCTTAGAATTGACTTATTCATAAAATAATTACACGGAAAAAAATTGAAATAAATAAAAATTTATCAGTTGTACTTATTGAATAAAGTATACTGAATAATTAAGGAAAAAAATAATAATTCACTTGTTAAAATTTTATAAAAAAAAGATGTTGATGGATATTTAGGGTGGCAGTAAATTATTCAGCGCATTTTAGGTGTTAATAAAAAAATAAAGCAATGTACTTACATGCATGTCTTGTTGAACAGAGCATTTCAAACAGTTTTGTTTATAACATGTTTTCCACATGAGCTCGTGTAAAATTTATAGACTATATTCAATATCATGCTACACATTACAAAGAATATGTGGATTTATTCCATTAATTACATCTCTGATTCTTTTTATTTCATTAATGTTTACAACCTTTATTGCGTAAATACTGTCTTTGAAAAACCCCGAAAGATCAAAATTGAGTGGGGTATCAGGAGGTCGAGGTTGTCAGAGGATTGGTCCATCATGCAATATTTAGGAAATTGCTCACATAGGTAGTCCTTAAAAAGTAAATGCCAGTGTGGCGGCGCACTACCATGTTGGAAGTAAACATTGGGTTGCCGATGTTCAGTTTGTGCTACTGCATACTTCCGTAACTTGTCTAAATAACTAGGGCTAGTATCCGTTGGCTTGGCAAAAAAGAATTACTTCATAAAGAGTCAATGCACACAAAAAATTTATTTTCAGTCTATCATGTAATGTTCGTCAAACTGCATCAGGGTTCTCACTACCAGAAACGTGGAAGGTAGCTTCATCAAAGAGATAACTTTTTATGAAAACACATTATCTTCGTTTACTTTATCAAGAATGTCCAACAGCAAAATTATAACAGCGTAGTTTATCACCATCTTCAGTTGTATGCACTGACTGAATTTTGTATGCATAAAGTGTTAAGTGCTTGTGTAGAACCTTCACAATTGTTGATAGCAATATTCCCTGTTCTAAATTCACATGACGAGTTGATTTACCCGGACTTCTCTGAAAAGTTTCTCTTACTCAATCTGCAGCTTCCTTGGAGACAGGAGATATGCCAGCACCTTTTTTTGCACACTACACTTCCTGTAATTTTAAATTACTGACATCAACATTTAATAGAGTCTTTATTAGAAGGACCTTGGCTATAATCTAAACAAAAATATTACAAACTGTAATAACAGATATGGTTGAATCATGAAACCATAGTTTCCTTTCTCCTACATGGTAGCCATTGCACAATTCACAATCCCCTCTGTCGTTACCATTGCACTGACACGTTCATTTAAGGCCATTACTAACTAGTACTTAAACTACTAGTAGTAATTACTACTATGATGTTGAAACATCATAATGTGCTACATTGCTTAGTTCATGTTTTAGTAACCATTAAAATGCGCACAATAATTTATGTTCAATCTTTACTTTTTATTGGAAAATTGGCCTGTGTGCTAAAAAATAAATTAATTATTTTTAGCTATAATTAATAAATTATTTTAGTTCAATAAATATTAGTCATTTTCTGATAATTTTACTATCTTAGTTAAAATATTTAATCGAAAATAGTCACAGCTATTAAAAAATGAGAAAATTATATAACAGTAAATAACTGCAGGTTTGTATGTTGCCTTATTGAATATTTTGAGATCCTACCAAGTATTGTTATTTGTAGTATTAATTTTCAAACCTACTGAATGCCCTTTCCTGATGCTGTTTATAGATTTCTGATAATAATAGTACTGTAGGCTGAAATTTAAGTTTTCTTTGAAAACAGAGCACACAATTAGCATTATACTATCATTATAGGTTATAATAAATTGATTCTGTATTGCAACTTAAATAATTTGGCTCTTTAGATCCCTTATTTCTGGGATTTTTTATTTAATGTGTTAAGGCTTTAGTAAATTACAGATCAATCTAATCTGGTTATATATGATGTTTTAATTGTATGTATTGGTTTAAAAAATAAAAATATATAAAAAAAATTATAAAAATTTACAATCAATAATCAAGAAAATTATGCTTTAATTTTTATAAGTAGTATTCTTCTAGTGAACAGTAAGCTCAGAATTGAATTTAAAAATTTTATATAAACTATATATGCAATAGCATTTGAGATAAAAATTTAGATCATTGACATTGCTAGTGCTTCTTTGTGTAAATCAATTTAAGATGCTTCAGAAAAACAGGGAAAAAATTGAAATTTTAAAATATTTACAAAAATTTAAATAAAAATGTAAAACTTTACAATTAAAGTGTTATAGAGTTCTTTACATTAAAAAACTTTTTGTTGTTTGTCTGGACCATTAAGGATCACATTTGCATTAATAGTTTGGAACTTCTTATGTTTTCTCAATTTAAAAAAATTTTTTTTTGTCTGTTTTTGTTTTTCTTCCTCGGTCCACTCTTCCTATATTTCTATCATCCTTCTTCTCTGCAAACTTAAGATTCTTTGATTAATTTTCTAAATTGGTCTCTATTTAAACAGGTTTCTTTGGAGATTTTTAAAGTTTTAAGATCGTTTTCTACTCATTTAAACCAGCTTGTTTTAATAGTTCTATTGTTATAAAAGTTTAATATTTGTTTTGTTATCCATTGGTGCTCATTCTGTATAAATGCCCATAAAATTGAAATCTCCAGATGGCGTCTTTTATTTTATTTTTATATATATATATATAAATATATATATAAATTTCTGTTTCACTGTTTAGTTTATAAATGCATCCTGGTAATCAGGTATGTATATGCTTCTTAAAATTTTTTTTATTTTTAAAAGGTCTTTTAAAAATTATGTATGTTTTACAAATTGTGATCAGTCGTTGGCCATGTGAATTTATCTTTTTGTGTGTCAAGTACATCCTTTATTTCTCGGTCTTCTTCTTCTCTCTCATTTTGTACATTAAAATCTCCAAGCAGAATTTTAATTTGTTTTTTATTTCATTTTTCCAAAGTTACCACTTCATTAATTCCACTTTTTTAGGATTAATAATAGATCTTAATTTATAGGTGCATGGCAGTTAATTAAGTCGTAATATTTATTTTTACACTTTATTGTAAGAATAGAAAGCCTACTATTTAGAGAATGGAAATTTATAATATTATTTTTGTAGTGCTTATCGACTAAGAAAGCAGTTCCAAAGCATTTAAGATTCTTTGCACCCTTAATCTTTTCTGCTGACTTTCCTTTTAGGATTTAAACATTTTTGCTATTAAAGTTATTTTCATCTTGGAATCTCGTTTCCTGGATCACGCAAACTTTAATTCAGAGTTTATTTAATAACTTTTTTAATTCCATTAGTTTACCAGTTTTTAGAGCGAATTTACATTTATTATTCCTCTAAAATATTTATTTTTAAATTTTAGTTTCTATTTTAATTATAAGTTTCCAGAGTCCTTTGACCAACTCGGTGCCTTTTTTGTATCCGGTTCTATATAATCTGAGATGGCTGGTTCCACCCTTGTGACATGACGGATTAGAACCACCTGCAGTAGTATTTTTCAAAAAAGAACTTACCGTTTTTATTATGTTTGTTAGCTGCACAGAAGTTTAGAACTCCTGGAATAAGACTACAGTCACAAGTTGTAGAATTGTGGTATTAGCTATACAACCGGTACTGCCAGTTACCGAAGGAATTCCATTTTAGTTCACAGTCTTCGCCTTTTTCTAGTATGAAAATAGTTATCCAGCCAAACCATGTGGAGGCATGCACTAAATTTGAAACCATTGTATTAAAGATGTTTCCATTTGGACTCTGTCTGCTGGGTAAGTGTTTTAAAAGAAAAAGTGGTTGCATTACGGAAAAGGTGCCAGAATTAAATTGACCATAGAGACTTAAAATTATTAAAACTTTGTTTTTTTTTTCATTATTGTTCAGCAACAGTCGAGCTTGCTGTATCACCAAGACCATCGTTACATCATAATACAGTTACAGCACATTCATCGCAGTCGTCGCACAGTCAGCAGAGTTTATCTCAACCGTCCTCCAGTTCGCCTTCATCTACCACACCTGATACCGATACACATGTTCCAGTCACATCATCTGAACATGAAGAAGAACCACCCCCACCTCCTATTGCTACACGACCGGAGAGAACAAAGTCAATCGTAAGTATTTGTTGAAGATTCCAGTTCCATCGATGAACAAATAATTTAAAAGTATTTAAATGAATCATTAAATTATGTTATTTAATTGTATGTTTCATTCAACTACTTCTGTATACAGATAAATTATTCATTCCTTAGACAGAATGATGAGTGTTTTTTTTTTAATAAATTTCTAGGTAATTTTTTTATTTAAGTGGCATTGATGTGTATATTAGCTGACAATAAATGCACAGAAACTGCAAATAAATGTTGTTAAATGATCAATAAGTGGTTTATTAACTGTTTTTTTGACATCTTGTGTTACTCCATAACTTTCTGGGTGTTACATTCTTAAGATATTTTAGGTGTATTCTCATTCAATCGTCAATTTGTAAAAGATAATGGTAAATTGTTGAAATAATTTATCTATAAATTTGTTTTTTTTTTAGATCATTTGGAAACCTTTAACAATCACGTAACAAATATTTGTTTACTTTATCACCGTGATTGTCTAAGCACTTAAATCTGGAAATCAGCTTATGTATTCTTGAGTCACCAATGTGTACCGTCGATCTTTTGAACTACTTCATGACCTTTTGGTTCACTTCATTATTATCAAATATTTTTCAGCAACAATTTTCTTCAGTTGAGGAAACAAGTAAAAATCATTGAGGTCCAGCTATAAGGCAGATTATAAAAATGTCCTACTT
The DNA here is from genome assembly GCF_047948215.1 of Lycorma delicatula. Lineage (NCBI taxonomy): Eukaryota > Metazoa > Arthropoda > Insecta > Hemiptera > Fulgoridae > Lycorma > Lycorma delicatula. Next base: position 36,009,224 of record NC_134466.1, read on the forward strand.
CCAAATAAGGTACAGAAATGATGCACGGAGCAGACAGATACAACATATCGGAATATTTCTCTCATTTTCTTTTGAGTAGTGTTTATAAAAGATGTCAATGTCTTTTATGCTGATACATATTGTATCAGCAGCAATTGTTTTACCTTCTTGGATGAAGTCAAGCAGAACACCTCTTGAAAAAATTTGAAGCCATAATTTCTTTTGTTTGAAGATAATGTTTTGATTCCTTGATTTTGAGGGAATGTTTATACCATCATAGTGATTGTTGCTTCAATTCAGGAGTATAGTAAACCCAGGTTTCATCCCTGTTCACAATATAGTCAAGGAACTCATCTTTTTCTCTGGTTAATGTATGGAAAATATCAGCGCAGAACCCCATGTCTTCTTGTGTCCATCAATTAACATTTACCTGACCCGCAAACAATTTTTTAATCTAGTTTTTTATTCACAGTTTCACAAATTGTATTTTTAGATGCTTCAGAAAACTATTCATTTAATTCGTTTATCAACTACCAATTTCTACAATTGTTGTCTTCAGTTTTGTGAAGAAATTGGTCATTGATCTTAAATTATTACTGAACTGTTTTTATTTCTGAACTTTAGTCCTATCTTCTGGGATTTAACGTAATCACTTTTATTATTATTTTTTTATTCATAATATTACAATAAATAGTTGTGATGTAATTGATTTAGTTTATTTTCTGCTATTTCTGACATTGTCACTAGCATTTGTTCTTGATGTATTTTGGAGTACCTCCATTCTCAAAACTACATTTAGCACTTAGGTTTTTGAAAATGGAGGTATTCGAAAAGCATCAACTACAAATGTTATTCTGACATTGCCAGGGATGGCAGAAAATAACACCTAAATTTGTCATGATAATCCTAGCGAAAATATAGAATATTATGGAAAAAAAGGAGATATATCTTGGAACTTCTACTCTGCATTCACCATTTACATGTAGAAAACGTATTACAGGATGAATTTGACATTTGGTGGGATTTTGGGTAAAGATATAATTTTTTTAAATTTTTTATGTATAAACTATTTAAACAAAATGACTTTTTGTTACTGTAAATCAGACTTATCAGTTTGCTGTAACTACACTGATATCAATATTATTAATAAATAATTCATTCAAAACTTACAGCCAGTAGTTCATCCTATGTATTATTTATTGAAATGAAAAAAAAAGTTGTATATTATTTAGTTTTGTTGAATCAAAAACTTCCATTTATTCTAAGCTTAATTTTAAAAATCTCTTAAAAGAATTTGAGGCCTTTCTCATAAGAAATCAAATTCATTCTCAAGATGAGGAGAGAAATTTTAAATTTATCTTTTTTTATTCATTTTTAAAACAGTTGTTTTGTGAAAGAGTTCTTTTAATTGTAAAAGTCACTCAAAAATGGCTCTACATCAAATTAACATTAATTTTAAATCATTTGTCAAAAAATAATTATTTTACATTAAGCCATTTAAAAACCTGTTTTTAGACTTTTTTTGATATGTATAATCTCCATTATTTCAATTTGTTTTATAAATTATAAAAATTTATTTTTATTAATAATATTTTTATAAAAATGATAGTAGTTCTTAAATCGCAAATATCATTGTTTTACTGCAATTGATTTTATTATGCTCTCTTAATGTAATAATTCATATTTAAAAAATCTAAACTAAGAAAATGTTTTATGAAAGGTGAATCAAAAAGTTAGTTACACCATTGCCGTGTTCTTGAACTGAAAGGGATACATTAATGTGTTATAGTGACAGCACTGGTTGGATTGCTGTTTTCACGCTCCCCCAGCAGCAATTCTATACAACATTCAGTATATGTGTAGTATCGTCAATATGGCATGTCCTCTAGAGGTTTCGTCCAGCATAGAAGTGCGTTCAGTAATCCGATTTCTGTGTGCAAAAAATTACAATTTTTGTGAAATTCATCAACAAATTTTTGAGGTATATGGTGAGTATGTAATGCAATGCCTTATGATCACAAAATGGTGTCAAACGTTCAGTAACAGAAGAACAAATGTGAGTGACAAACTGCATACTGGGCGTCCTTCAACTGCAAACACCACAGGTAATGCAGAACACATGAATTAAATGATCTTGAGTTACCGGCACATTAAAATTAGAGAGATTGCAAGTGAACTTAACAACAGTTATGGTAGTGTGTTTACGATTATTCACGATCAGCTTGATTACCGTAAGATGTGTGCACGATGGATGCCACATCTGTTGACCAACAATCACAAACATCAACGTTTTACGTCTGCTCTTTCTTTTCTTCAACTTTATTCCAGGACTGGTCCACAGTTTTTGAAACAAATCATCACAGGGGATGAGAGCTGGGTGCTTCATTACACTTCTGAGACTAAACAAGCATCACATGAATGGAGACAAAAATTCATTGTAGCCCAAAAAAGTGAAAACATCCCCAAATGTTTGAAAGGTTCTGCTGACAGTCTTTTTCGAATCTGAGGGAGTTGTTTACAGTGAATTTATGCCCTGAGGAGCAACAATCAATGCCGAATCTTACTGTGAGACTAAAAAAAATTGCGTAAAGCCATTAAAGATCGAAGACCCAGAAGATTGAGCGATGGGTCGTTTTTCTTCATGATAACGCTGTTCCTCATTCATCCTCATGTGATAAAGGAGTTACTGCAAAAATTCAAGTGGTAATTGTGGTCTCACCTGCTTACAGCCCTGACCTAGCACCCTGCGACTACCACCTGTTTTGTTTGGTCCTCTCAAGCAAGACCTGGTAGAGGAGCGTTTCACTAATGATGATTAACATAAGGAAGTAATTTTTGAGTGGTTAAATGGTAAAGGAAGTTGGAAAAAATTTTTATGAGAGTAGAATTGAAAAACTTGTCACAAGTTATGAAAAGTGTTTAGAAAACTTGGTGATTACATAGAAAAATAGATAAAATATGTAGTTTTTGTTTAATAAAAAAAAAATTGTTTTATAAATATATTTGTTTCATAGAGGGGGTATAACTTACTTTCTGATCGTAACTAATCAAGGTCCCAATTTGTTAGAATTAATGACATAATGATATTTTGGTTGTATGTTAGTGGTGAATGTAGTAGCTCAAGTCCTGATATAATATATTGTTTATAATACTTAAATTAAAAGATAATATCTTATTTAGTTTTACTCAGCCAATAGCTGTAATGTATGTACAGTATAATTTTGTTATCCAGTCTTGATTCTTTGTCAAGATATTTAAAAAACATGTATTATTTATTATGTAACTTTTCAGAAATTCATTTCTTTTATAATTTTAGTCCATTTTTTTAAATTTAAAGTTGTACAGTATTATGAGATATATGGAATAAAAGAGTTAAATTCATTATAATTATAACTTAATTTATTCATTTTTTTCAAATATGAATATTTGGATTTTTCATATTTACTCAGCAGCAAATTAAAGGCTATAGATCTATTTGCAGATTATATGTCTATCTACCGGTTGGACGCAGGTTTACAAATGTAAGTTATTGTGGTCACAATATCACATTGAACTCTTGCCAGTTTGAAGAAATGGGAACGATTTAGTGACTGCTTGAGAGACTTATTCCACACTTTGTAGGTGCATTTTCTTTAAAATTGATCTCATTGAAATAAATTTGAATTTATTATTATGTATGTTAAAAACAATTTCAGACAAATTTCTATATATTTTGATTTTTGTGCTCAACAGTTCAGTATGATCTCAGAAGTCTACACATATTTTCACATTATGTGGGCTTTAATTTATCTGGATTAATTCATTCCCATCTAGCACAAATGAACAGAATTATATCATAGTGCAATCTTGTTTGTATTTGTGTTGAAAATGTATCTATACAATCCCTTTTGTTTACAAATACCCTACATTTTCTGATTTGATGTGATTTTTTTTATTTATATTTGTTGTAATGTATAAATACATTAAAGTTTTCTTTTTCTTTTGTTTTTTCAGTACACAAAGCCGGTTGAAGAAACAGTTACTCAAATAGTTACACCACCAGTACCTGCAGCACGTACAACAAATGGCACAACAACGTTAAGTCCTGCCACTACATTGGATAAAAATAAAAATCATAATCCTCCAGTGACTATTAATGTATCTAATACAAATACTGGTAGTAGTACTAATCGTAAAAAGAAAATGAGTGATGATGAAATTCTTGAAAAATTACGAACAATCGTCAGTGTCGGTGATCCTAATCGTAAATATACCAAAATGGAAAAAATTGGGCAGGGGTTAGTATATATTATTGATTGAAATTTTTGTATTATATATTGCATAAATGTGTTAGGTTTATTCAGCATATAAATGTTGAAAACAAAAATAAATAACTTTTTAAAAAAGCTAACCGGAAAGGAAGAAATATGTCATCCACCATTAAATTTCTCTCAATAAATTTAAAAGAATTTAAAATTACTAATAAATTTCATATAAATGAGATGTACTGTTCATATTTCAAATATATTCATAAAGGAAAAGAAACAAAACTTATTAATAGATTAGTACTCTCTGTTAGTGAAGTGAGACTCAGATCACCGATTATTCGGCAGAGTAATGACTTCTTTATTGGATCTTAGCATAGTAATGACTCTTGTCTGCTTGTAGAACTGTTCAAGGATTCTTTCGTACTTAGAAGGTTGTAAATATATAATCATATTAAATGAAAATAAATATGTATAGAATTCACAGTATTTTTTATAATATTTAAAATACTAATTATAAAATATTAAAAATGGTTGATAAACAAATGTGTCACAAGTAAAAATGTACAATCTGACAGTAATGATGAGAGATGGTAGATATTGAATTTTAGTGTACTGTTAAATAAAATTTTATTTGAAATTTAATAAATTGGCCGCCACAGGGACTTTTAGATTTGCTTCATGAGGCTTTTAAAGAAGATTCTTTAAGTTGAACATAAATTTTTTGATAGCATACTCGTTTCAAAAACATTAGAAAATCAATATCGTTTGAAAACAGTCGTTCAGGTGACCTTCCACAAACAAAACACCAGAAAATATGGAGAAAATTCAGAACTCATTCACTAGGGCTGTTGCCAAACACTCCACATTCAAATTGTGTGACAGGGTTCGTATTTGTTATGGAACCTGCTGAGAAATTAAAACGTGTGTCAAGTTCTATAAAGCTTGTCTTGGATTTGTCACTTAATCATGAAGAGTAGCATGTTAATAAGTGTTGTGAGTTTCATAACATATATCATTTCATAACAATGATCCTCCTTTACCTGTAGGATATATTCGGAGATGAAACTTGGGTTCATGGCCATGATTTAGAGACAAAGTAGTAGTCATCACAGTGAAATTGCCCATAGTCTCCAAGATCAAAGAAGATACAGTTAGTCAGTAGCACATTGAAATGTTTGTTCTTGTTCTTTAACAACAAAGACAATACGCACAGAAAATTTCTTTCTGCTGGTGTTCTGTTGAATTCTGACATTTATTGATGTTTTCAAGGAATTTAAGAGAAGATAGATGTATTGGGAAAAAAATGAGAATTGTGAGGAAAAACAAAATTTGTCGTTGCACCCATGTCAGTGCACCTCTACACTCCTCCCTCAAAACAATGCAATTTTTTATGAATGGTAATAACATCATCCCCCATTCTCTGTAATCTCTGGAGCTAGCCTTTTTAACTTTGTTTTGTTTCCCAAAATTGTAGCTGAAAGACCACTGCTTTGACAGTGTAAAAGACATAAAAAAATCTCAGGTACTGCTGAACAGCCTCCAGGAAAGGGATTTCAATACCACCTTGTAGAGGTCCAACAACTTCATTATTTAAATTATATCAGAGTAAGAACCCAAGATCTGCCAGAAATAAATATGACAGAAAAATACTGTTGTAATAATAAGATTAAGGATAAATCCCTAGAACTCAAGGTAAGGTTAGTAATTTTTTTACTTTGTTAAGATCAATACATATCCCTCCATTACAAGATGAGCTTTTTATCTTATGTATATTTTTAATTTATGTACAAAATTAATATGCATAAATATTTATCCATCTTATTTATAAAAAAATGAGAAAATTATTTAAACTGAAAATTTGATTTTACCTGATTTGAGACATTTATCTACCTTGGCCTATAGTTACTGTGGCTAACTGATAAATTTGCTATTGTATGTTGAAAATATTTTGGAATACTTTTATTCAGAAGGGAATATAACATTCTTTTGCCATACTACTGTAAATATGTATATAGTTTCATCATATATGGTGAATTTGAAATTTTATTTCTATATCAATAATATTATCTGTATTTGCTAATATTTCAAGGTAAGTGATCAATTGGTATACAGCTATATTACTTACTATAGCTGTCTGGATAATCTCTTATTACTTCATTTATTCATGCATTTAGTTTCCAATACAACTGAAAAATAATTTAGCAGTGTATTTTTATTTGAACGTTATTGTA